>NC_048579.1:19500065-19797565 GCF_013265735.2 Oncorhynchus mykiss
GCGGAATAAATTCAACTACACGTACGTTTGTTTCATTACAAAACCGAAGAGCAACATCTGTTCAGTGACGTCCCCAAAGCAAATATTGCATATAACAAAGTTAAATATTTTTTTTTATTTCACCTTTTATTTAACCAGGTAGGCCAGTTGAGAACAAGTTCTCATTTACAACTGTGACCTGGCCAAGATAAAGCAAAGCAGTGCAACACAAACAGAGTTACACAGACGTACAGTCAATAACACAAAAGAAAAATAGAAAAATGTATATACAGTGTGTGCAAATGTAGGAGAGTAGGGAGGTAGGCAATAAATAGGCCCTAGAGGCAAAAATAATTACAATTTAGCATTAACACTGGAGTGACATGTGTAGAGGATGATGTGCAAGTAGAGATGCTGGGGTGCAATTGCTATGGTGACCAGTGAGCTGAGATAAGGCGGAGCTTTACCTAGCAAAGACTTATAGATGACCTGGAGCCAGTGGGTTTGGTGACAAATATGAAGCGCAGGTCGCAGTGGTGGGTAGTACAGTGCCTTGCGAAAGTATTCGGCCCCCTTGAACTTTGCGACCTTTTGCCACATTTCAGGCTTCAAACATAAAGATATAAAACTGTATTTTTTTGTGAAGAATCAACAACAAGTGGGACACAATCATGAAGTGGAACGACATTTATTGGATATTTCAAACTTTTTTAACAAATCAAAAACTGAAAAATTGGGCGTGCAAAATTATTCAGCCCCTTTACTTTCAGTGCAGCAAACTCTCTCCAGAAGTTCAGTGAGGATCTCTGAATGATCCAATGTTGACCTAAATGACTAATGATGATAAATACAATCCACCTGTGTGTAATCAAGTCTCCGTATAAATGCACCTGCACTGTGATAGTCTCAGAGGTCCGTTAAAAGCGCAGAGAGCATCATGAAGAACAAGGAACACACCAGGCAGGTCCGAGATACTGTTGTGAAGATGTTTAAAGCCGGATTTGGATACAAAAATATTTCCCAAGCTTTAAACATCCCAAGGAGCACTGTGCAAGCGATAATATTGAAATGGAAGGAGTATCAGACCACTGCAAATCTACCAAGACCTGGCCGTCCCTCTAAACTTTCAGCTCATACAAGGAGAAGACTGATCAGAGATGCAGCCAAGAGGCCCATGATCACTCTGGATGAACTGCAGAGATCTACAGCTGAGGTGGGAGACTCTGTCCATAGGACAACAATCAGTCGTATATTGCACAAATCTGGCCTTTATGGAAGAGTGGCAAGAAGAAAGCCATTTCTAAAAGATATCCATAAAAAGTGTTGTTTAAAGTTTGCCACAAGCCACCTGGGAGACACACCAAACATGTGGAAGAAGGTGCTCTGGTCAGATGAAACCAAAATTGAACTTTTTGGCAACAATGCAAAACGTTATGTTTGACGTAAAAGCAACACAGCTGAACACACCATCCCCACTGTCAAACATGGTGGTGGCAGCATCATGGTTTGGGCCTGCTTTTCTTCAGCAGAGACAGGGAAGATGGTTAAAATTGATGGGAAGATGGATGGAGCCAAATACAGGACCATTCTGGAAGAAAACCTGATGGAGTCTGCAAAAGACCTGAGACTGGGACGGAGATTTGTCTTCCAACAAGACAATGATCCAAAACATAAAGCAAAATCTACAATGGAATGGTTCAAAAATAAACATATCCAGGTGTTAGAATGGCCAAGTCAAAGTCCAGACCTGAATCCAATCGAGAATCTGTGGAAAGAACTGAAAACTGCTGTTCACAAATGCTCTCCATCCAACCTCACTGAGCTCGAGCTGTTTTGCAAGGAGGAATGGGAAAAAATGTCAGTCTCTCGATGTGCAAAACTGATAGAGACATACCCCAAGCGACTTACAGCTGTAATCGCGGCAAAAGGTGGCGCTACAAAGTATTAACTTAAGGGGGCTGAATAATTTTGCACGCCCAATTTTTCAGTTTTTGATTTGTTAAAAAAGTTTGAAATATCCAATAAATGTCGTTCCACTTCATGATTGTGTCCCACTTGTTGTTGATTCTTCACAAGGAAATACAGTTTTATATCTTTATGTTTGAAGCCTGAAATGTGGCAAAAGGTCGCAAAGTTCAAGGGGGCCGAATAATTTCGCAAGGCACTGTATATGGGGCTTTGGTGATAAAACGGATGGCACTGTGATAGACTACATCCAATTTGCTGAGTAGATTGTTGGGGGGCTATTTTGTAAATGACATCGCCGAAGTCAAGGATCGGTAGGATAGTCAGTTTTACGAGGTAATGTTTGGCGTCATGAGTGAAGGAGGCTTTGTTGCAAAATAGGATGCCGATTCTAGATTTACTTTTGGATTGGAGATGCTTAATGTGAGTCTGGAAGGAGAGTTTACAGTCTAACCAGACACCTAGGTATTTGTAGTTGTCCACACAAGTCAGAACCGTCCAGGGTAGTGATGCTAGTCGGGCGTGAGGGTGCAGGCAGCAATTGGTTGAAGGTCATGCACTTAGTTTTACTAGCATTTAAAAGCAGTTGGAGGCCGAGTGAAGCTCATTTGGAGGTTTGTTAGCACAGTGTCCAAAGAAGGGCCGGTTGTATACAGAATGGTGTTGTCTGCGTAGAGGTCAATCAGGGAATCACCAGAAGCAAGAGCGACATCATTAATATATACAGAGAAAAGAGTCGGCCTGAGAATTGAACCCTGTGGTACCCCCATAGAGACTGCCAGAGGTCCGGACAACAGGCCCTCCGATTTGACACCCTGAACTCTATCTGAGAATTAGTTGGTGAACCAATGCTTTTATGGTTCCAGAAGTCAACAAATGAGAGTGCCTGGGGAATGGGAGTGATGCTTGGGGCTGCAGGGCCTGGGTTAACCTCTACATCATCAATCAATCGAGTGATACTCTTTTGGTCCAGACAGCATCAGATACATGGGCTACACATACTGAGACAGAGCTGTTTCCCTTGCTCAAATTATTTCTCCCATGCGAATTGACTGAAAATGATGAAAACACAGAGAGAGAGACAAAAGATAAAATAATTTATCATTTGTATTTTTGTACAATTCAAGTTAAACTTTGTGGGTAGCACTTAGTTTATCAAGTACTGTTTCCACTGGTATTTCCCTGGTACTGACTAGGAAATTGTGGTAATAATGGCTACTTTTTGGTTTTTACATAATTGGTCCTCTGTTTTCTCTGTGCGAAAGGCTGTCAGTTGGAGAGAATATTTGACAATTATGAAATGGATGTAGTCTTTGTTTGTATTAGGATAGTGTCTTAGGGGGTGAGAAAATATTTCAAACTTCTCCAAAGTTGCTATTTGTTTTCAAGTGGCAAAAAGTAGACTGGGCATATTTTGTTGGCACAAGCAGAAATGTACGATCTTCTTTGTCACTGAACAAATGCAACACGCTGATTTGTGTTTTTGGTACTGTTTTATACTTTTCTCTTCAGCTCCAGAGAAGACAAATATCTGACATATTTTGTGTTGGCATTTACAGCACATCTAATTTGTACACTGAGGCTTCCATGAAGAACTGTAGCCTAGGGCGACAGGTAGCCTAGTGGTTAGCGCATTGGGTTAGTAACCGAAAGGTTGATAGATCGTTCTGCCCCTGAACAAGGCAGTAAACCTACTGTTCCTAGGCCATCATTGTAAATAAGATTTTTTTCTTAACTGACTTGCCTAATTAAATAAAGGTTTAAAAAATGTTTTTTTTAGATCCTTCACCCTCTATACCCTTTCACCCTGCATTTGCTAACTTGGGTGACAATATTGTTGTTCTCAGTAATTATAAATCTAGACATCTCGCTTATCTCACCTCTTTGAAGCGGCTGTATCCTCCATTCTTCTCTATTCTCCTGTTTAGCCTACGTTTAGCCTGCGTTTAGCCTAGATAAAAGGTGGAGACGGCGATCCTATCTATCTCCTGCATCAAAGCCCGGAGCTGAGCCCTCATGTAGAAACCACAGGAATACATTATGCTAATCTACAACACCAGAGCCTCAGAGCTGCCTCAGTAATAAAGCCACCTTGATGTCTACGGGGGCACGTTTTTATGAAACACATCATCATTGTCGTCATCGTCTCCATGGGTCGAGAGGCTGTCTTTAATTTAATCTTGTTTTTGAAGTGCTCTGGGCTGAGGGAGGAGGAACCTGGGTTGCTTTTGAAAGAAATGCAACAGGAAATGGAGTGAATGTGTAGATTGGAATGGAGTGTCTCATACTGTTCTCATCTGACTCCATCTAGGCACAATTACACTCAGAGATGGCGAGGTAACACATGCAACAGAAGTCTGCAACTGTCAGTCTGATAGCAAAAACAACCAAACACCTGATGATAAACACCTTTTAAAAAATACATGGCATGATGATGATAACTGTTGAATCCAGTTAATTGATGAGGAACTATCAGCAGAAAGGGGAATGTGTTTGAAATCTGATACCACTATGGGACAATAATGAGACCTCTTTAAGATTGTGTCTGGCCCCTCTTCAAAGTACAGTTCTCCAAGGTTTAGCTCTGTGGGGGGGAGAAAACTTGGCCAAATTAAGCCTTATAAGCCCTTTGATCTAGATAGACAGAAGGATTTTACTTGAATGTGATGACACTCACGACAACTCATAGTTGTTCTAGGACTCTAGGATTGAAAGGAATATCAAAAGCATTGTCATTGACAAAGATGAAAGTTAGTCTTAAGTGAATGTAATTTGATAAAACACCCAACAGATGGTTTCAGTTCATGAGCTGGTTCCATTAATCAGTGTGTCGTCCGTCAATATGAATCAGTGTGTCGTCCGTCAATATGAATCAGTGTGTCGTCCGTCAATATGAATCAGTGTGTCGTCCGCCTATTTTCTTTTTTATAAAAAAAAAACAACATTATTTCAACCTTATTTAACCAGGTAGGCCAGTTGAGAACAAGTTCTCATTTACAACTGCGACCTGGCCAATAAATATAAAGCAAAGCAGTGCGACAAAAAACAACAGAGTATACAGTGTGTCTAAGTGGAGTAAGGAGGTAAGGCAATAAATAGGCCATAGTAGCAAAGTAATTACAATTTAGCAAATTAACACTGAAGTGATAGATGTGCAGATGATGATGTGCAAGTAGAAATACTGGTGTGCAAAAATAGTAAATAAATCCAATATGGGGATGAGGTAGGTAAATTGGGTGGGCTATTTACAGACGGGCTATGTACAGCTGCAGTGATCGATAAGCTGCTCAGATACCTAATGCTTAAAGTTAGTGAGGGAGATATAAGTCTCTAACTTCAGTGATTTTTACAATTTGTTTCAGTCATTGACAGCAGAGAACTGGAAGGAAAGGCAGCCAAAGGAGGTGTTGGCTTTGGGGATGACCAGTGAGATAGAGTTGAAGTCGGAAGTTTACATACACTTAAGAGTCATTAAAACTTGTTTTTCAACCACTCCACAAATTTCTTGTTAACAAACTATTGTTTTGGCAAGTCTGTTTGGACATCTACCTTGTGCATGACACAAGTAATTTTTTTCAACAATTGTTTACAGACAGATTATTTCACTTATAATTCACTGTATCACAATTCAAGAGGCTCAGAAGTTGGCTGTACCTTTAAACAGCTTGGAACATTCCAGAAAATGTCATTTCTTTAGAAGCTTCTGATAGGCTAATTGACATTATTTGAGTCAATTGGAGGTGTGTCTGTGGATGTATTTCAAAGCCTACCTTCAAACTCAGGGCCTCTTTGCTTGATGTCATTGGAAAATCAAAAGAAATCAACCAAGACCTCAGAGAAAAAAATTGTAGCCCTCCACAAGTCTGGTTCATCCTTGGGAGCAATTTCCAAACGCCTGAAGGTACCACGTTCATCTGTACAAACAATAGTATGCAAGTATAAACACCATGGGACTACGCAGCCATCATACCGCTCAGGAAAGAGACTAATTCTGTCTCCTAGATATGAACCTACTATGGTGCGAAAAGTGCAAATCAATCCCAGAACAACAGCAAAGGACCTTGTGAAGATGCTGGAGGATAGGCTAATTGACATCATTTGAGTCAATTGGAGGTGTACCTGTGGATGTATTTTAAGGCCTACCTTCAAACTTGGTGCCTCTTTGGAGGAAAAAGGGGGAGGCTTGCAAGCCGAAGAACACCATCCCAACCGTGAAGCACCGGGGTGGCAGCATCATGTTGTGGGGGTGCTTTGCTGCAGGAGGGACTGGTGCACTTCACAAAATAGATGGCATGATGAGGGGAAATTATGTGGATATATTGAAGCAACATCAATCAGGAAGTTTAAGCTTGGTCGCAAATGGGTCTTCCAAATGGACAATGACCCCTAGCATACTTCCAAAGTTGTCGCAAAATGGCTTAAGGACAACAAAGACAAGTATTGGTGTGGCCGTCACAAAGCCCTGACCTCAATCCCTGACCTCAAATTTGTGGGCAGAACTGAAAAAGCGTGTGCGAGCAAGGAGACCTACAAACCTGTCTCAGTTACACCAGCTCTGTCAGGAGGAATGGGACAAAATTCACCCAACTTATTGTGGGAAGCTTGTGGAAGGCTACCCAAAACATTTGACCCTGTAACGGCAGATTTCCTCCTCTTCGTTTGAAGAGGAGTAAGGATCGGACCAAGATGCGGCGTGGTAAGTGTCCATATCGTTTATTATAAAACATAAACTGAACACTAAGAAATACAAAACAATAAATGTGACCATGAACGAAAACCGAAACAGTACCGTGTGGTGACAAACACCCACAAACCAACAGTGAAACCCAGGCTACCTAAGCAGGATTCTCAATCAGAGACAACTAACGACACCTGCCTCTGATTGAGAACCATACTAGGCCGAAACAGAAACCAAACATAGAAACACAAAACATAGACTGCCCACCCCAACTCACGCCCTGACCATACTAAATAAAGACAAAACAAAGGAAATAAAGGTCAGAATGTGACAGACCCAAGTTAAACAATTTAAAGAACTGGTTTAGATTATTAAATAGGCCTACAGTAATAATCATGATTTACAATAATAATAACGACTAAACAACTGATAATAAATACAAAAATAAATTAGGGAAAGGTCGAAAATGACATCGAACCTGAATAGCAAGTTGCACACAGTCCATTTGGCCACGCCAACATTCTTCTCATCTCGTCAACTACAATATTTAAACTTGTCCCCGAGGACATTCCCCTTGTCGGCTTCTTTTCACTATACCCTTTCTCCTTGGACTTTCCTTTATTTCAATAAAAAATAACTCCATCTTCGCAATCAAAAGTAGGCTAGCCTAGACCAAGGCTCCTTTTACTCACTCACTTGCAACTGATCCTCAGCAGCAGATGCATGTGAGGTGAGCAACCAGTTGCAATTGGCTGACACATAACAAGCTCGTGCAGTTTTCTTCCCACAAACACTAAATTAACAGAGGACTAAATTAACAAAGTCCAATCGGGTCCGGTCAATAAATACATTTTAATTGCACTAGGGCTGACTGGATTTACTTGGCTGGTGGATTGTTTGGTCGATGGGCTGAGGCCGCGGGGATGGCACACCAGTATCCCCAGTAATCCACCATAATTTCTAATCTACAATGTTTGTTGATTACGTCATTTCTGTTCATGCACTCAATATATTATTATTGCAGTTACCGTTGTCATTTTCGGAGTAGACATGTTGTTTACAGAGTGCACAACCTAGGCTACACTTGTGAGAAAAACGCTTTGGTTTATTTCATTCCATTTATGAGTTGTCAATTCATGCATTGACTTTTGTTTGGAGCGCTTCTGTCAATTTTGAGTAAGGCCTCAAACCAGATTATGCATAGAAGTACAGGTAGTCCTAGGCTACCTGGCCCTCGTGCAAATGTAGAGCTCTGTTCGAATACTCATACTAACCGCACTATTTGTGATGTAAATTGAGTATGTAGTATGCTTATTGGTTACCCTCTTGGGTCCCGGGTCAGATCTCGAATTTCGAGTCTGTTGGACCCATTAAGACCTCTAGTTTATAGTCAACGTTTTCACTGACTTTTCCCCCCAAGCGAACACTTTGACTCAAACCGTTGGGCTATTTGAAGTTGCATCTGGCTTTACAGAGACGATTTGTACAGAAAGTTAGCTACACTAGTCTGACTGAATGAGACTGTCGGCTGACTGACTATACAACAATGCTGACTAAAGTGAGTTTATGTACACTCAACAAGCCATACCAAGTCCGTATCTGAGTCGGAGTAATGAGACATTTGTGTACCAGGCTCAGATCCATTTAAATTTCCTACAAAAATAACTTAGATCAGCTTGGGAAACAGACGTCTACGTAAAACAAAAAGACAATAGACAAAATGTCTAAGTTGCAGCCATACTGACGTTACTCATCCAATTAGCCACTTGCTTTTTGGAAATTCTCTGTAGTCATGGTGTTGGGTTAGTGAGACTTTTAGTGAGTCGTGACACATATGCATTCCCCTTAGCACAGCATGTCCCCAGGAATCTCATGCTACATAAATGCCCTTTAAAGCACTCACACTTTGCAGTCAACAAATATCTAGGGAGCATTGATTATTTCAGGATTGCGTCACTACACATTTTTCAGCAGAGTTTCTCTGAAAAGCTTTGTCATGTCCCCTTGTCTCAATCGATCTTTCGTGTCTGTTCTTTGTCACTGTCTTCGACCTGTCACTGTCAGTCTTTGTCATCTTATTCATCATGAAAAACCTAAAGTAGGGGATTAAAGGCTTTCTCCACATTCCTTTTCATTGCTGTCCATAAATGAATAAACCCTTGATTTAAAATCAAAGTACTAAGGATGACATAAAATATGAAATAAAAGTTATTCTAGGTCCCGAGAATCATTATAGAAATACTTGCCCGAGGGCCTGAAGGCTTCCAAAATGCATGAGCAGTTCTGAGAAAAGACTATTAATCATTCGGCTCAACAAACAGAGAGACTGTCGGCAGGCAGAAGATAAATATCTCTGTTTGACAAGATAAGTTGGCTTTTCAAACCCACAGCCTGCATTGTATTCACCAGCATGGGGGTTTATATGCTCCCGAGTGGCGCAGCGGTCTAAGGCACTGCATTTCAGTGCAAGAGGTGTCACTATAGTCCCTGGTTCGATTCCAGGCTGTATAACACACAGCCGTGATTGGGCGTCCCATAGGGCGGCACATACAGTGGGGAGAACAAGTATTTGATACACTGCCGATTTTTCAGGTTTTCCTACTTACAAAGCATGTAGAGGTCTGTAATTTTTATCATAGGTACATTTCAGAGAGACGGAATCTAAAACAAAAATCCAGAAAATCACATTGTATGATTTTTAAGTAATTAATTTGCATCTTATTGCATGACATAAGTATTTGATACATCAGAAAAGCAGAACCTAATATTTGGTACAGAAACCTTTGTTTGCAATTACAGAGATCATAGGTTTCCTGTAGTTCTTGACCAGGTTTGCACACACTGCAGCAGGGATTTTGGCCCACTCATCCATACAGACCTTCTCCAGATCCTTCAGGTTTCGGGGCTGTCGCTGGGCAATACGGACTTTCAGCTCCCTCCAAAAATATCTATTGGGTTCAGGTCTGGAGACTGGCTAGGCCACTCCAGGACCTTGAGATGCTTCTTACGGAGCCACTCCTTAGTTGCCCTGGCTGTGTGTTTCGGGTTGTTGTCATGCTGGAAGACCCATCTTCAATGCTCTTACTGTGGGAAGGAGGTTGTTGGCCAAGATCTCGCGATACATGGCCCCATCCATCCTCCCCTTAATACGGTGCAGTCGTCCTGTTCCCTTTGCAGAAGCATGGCTGGCGTCCCACAAACCCTAGTGAGATTGACCTGTTTGGGATAGGGGGCAGCATTTTCATGTTTGGATGAAAAGTGTGCCCAGAGTAAAGTGCCTGCTACTCAGCCCCAGTTGCTAAAATATGCATGTTATTAGTATATTTGGATAGGAAACACTCTGAAGTTTCTAAAAATGTTCGGATGATGTCTGTGAGTATAACAGAACTCATATGGCAGGCAGAAACCTGATAAATATCCAACCAGGAATTGGGAAATCTGAGGTTTGTAGTTTTTCAACTCTTGGCCTATCGAAAACAGTGTCTATGGGGTCAAATTGCACTTCCTAGGGCTTCCACTAGATGTCAACAGTATTTAGAACCTTGCTTCCACTGTGAAGTGGGGGCTCATAAGGGCTCTTTGAGTCAGTGGTCTGGCAGAGTGCCACAAGCTCGTGATGCTTGTTCACATGAGAGCGAGCTCTGTTCCATTGCATTTCTACAGACAAAGGAATTCTCCGGTTGGAACAGATTTATGTTTAAAACATCCTAAAGATTGATTCTATACTTCGTTTGACATGATACAACGGACTGTAACTGAACTTTTTTACTTTTCGTCTGCTCGTGCGTCATGAAGTTGGATTACTGGGCTGAACTCGCTAACAACAAGGAGGAATTTGGACATAAATTATGAACTTTATTGAAGAAATCAAACATTTATTGTGGAACTGGGATTCCTGGGAGTGCATTCTGATGAAGATCATCAAAGGTAAGTGAATATTTATAATGTTATTTCTGAATTCTGTTGACTCCAACATAGCGGATATCTCTTTGGCTTGATTTGTCGCCTGAGCGCCGTACTCAGATTATTGCATGTTTTGCTTTTTCCGTAAAGTTTAAAAAAAATCTGAAACAGCGGTTGCATTAAGGAGAAGTATATCTTTAATTCTGTGAATAACAGTTGTATCTTTTATCAATGTTTATTATGAGTATTTCTGTAAATTGATGTGGCTCTCTGCAAAATCACTGTATGTTTTGGAAGCAAAACATTACTGAACGTAACGCGCCAATATAAACTGAGATTATTTTATATAAATATGCACTTTATCGAACAAAACATACATGTATTGTGTAACATGATGTCCTATGAGTGTCATCTGATGAAGATCATCAAAGGTTAGTGATTAATTGTATCTATATTTCTGCTTTTTGTGACTCCTCTCTTTGGCTGGAAAAATGGCTGTGTATGTTTTGGTTGGTTCTGACCTAACATAATCATATGTTGTGCTTTCGCTGTAAAGCCTTTTTGAAATCAGACACGATGGGTAGATTAACAAGAAGTGTATCTTTCATTTGGTGTATTGCACTTGTTAATGTGTGCAAGTTACATATTTCAAACAAAAAAAAATGGAATTTCTTGTGCTGCCTTTTCAGCGCAAAGTTTCGAAAAAAGTGTTTTGTTTCATTTTGTTGAGACATTTTCGTTGGCTAAATTAAGGTGTAACTGTCATTTTGATTTTGTGCTCTGTATTTAGTTTAAGGTTAAAAGTAGGCCTGTTGTAAAAAGACATAGCATTAGCCTATTGCTGTCATTTGTTGTGTAGGCAATCCCTTTGTTGGTAATAGCTGCCATATAGACCTAGCAAATAGGTTTCATTCTGTTGAGACATTTTCATTGTTCAAATGAAGTTCCAGCTATAATGTTGTGTTTGCCGCAATATAATAGAATTACCTGTAGGCCTACTATGCTACTCGCATTCAAACCATGAAAAGGGAAAACCAAAGAGGGCAAGATGCAAAATGTAATTTAATGACACATTATAATAACCTGTTTGTATTTTCCTTACAAACAATGACTTGACTTGACTTTTGATATTACCATAATAAAGTTAAGAAACTTTTTGTTTAGGTTTGGTGTGGAATGTCTATCAGGCTATGCAGGCCTATGAAGGCAGTGCACAACTGACAGTTGAACATGAGGTGGGGAAGAATGTTTTAGGCCTACCAGGTGTTACTCCTTTAATCTAATAATTTAATCATTATCTTTATAAAAAATACCCAGATCAAAAATGTATGAATTAGATTCCTTCTGTACACCTATATCTGCATAGCAGTAGTAGCTGCTATCTGACAACTATGAAGAAATCCATGTCGATATCGGGAACATGGTGCCGCCATATCTCCATCTTTGTCTCTGTCTCTCTAGGGCTTTGCCTAAGCTTGTCTCCCATAATATTTTATTTAACAAATATGAATATCATGCAGTGGATGCCTAGGCCTGTAGGTCTATATGCATGCAATGCCCTGATACATTTAGCTCTCAAATCTCTGACGGCTGAACCGTGAGTTAGACAATTATTGTTTTAGGAAGTAAAAACCAATACGATAGACTATGAAGTTTTGAATATGCTACACATCCAACTTTGGCAATCATGTATTTGGGAGTAATTCTAATGATGAACTAGGTTCTCTCTGGGAAAACTGAATAAAGGTTTTTCGCAGGGGTGTGCTCCTTTTATTAGTCTTCCACCCGAAAGGGGCAGATCTGCAGAACTCTCGCCAGTCTCCTCTGGGAGAGAGATTCAACCTTCATTTTCCCTACCTTAAATGTATTCAGACCTGGACAGGGGCCCTGGGTCCAATTCATCAAGTCATTCCCCCTTTTAAGTAGAGGCCACTTCTAAAGATGGCACTTGGCTGATTGCGTTAAAAGTCCCCCATCCTTGAGGACAGCGTTTTGAGGTTACGCAGCAGTTGGTTGGAAAGCTGGGGTGTTTCTTCCTTTTACATTATACATTATTGATGCTGTAGCAGAGCGGTCCATTGATGCTTTTATTCTTGAAGAGAAGCTCAAGAAAAATAGTTTGTCAGTCACACAGTTCTTCAGTCATCATTACATTGGTTTTAAAGTGCTGCTTTGTGTGTACAATCAGAATGATGATTATTGATGTGCTATGGTCAACGTCATCTGTTTGTGTGTGATTTACCATGATAATACATAGCCATTCATCTTTGTTATAGCCACTCAGGCAACAGCGTGACGCATTCCCATTACCTGGGGAGGTACAAATCTATGCACCAAAAAAAACAGCCATGACAAGCCGCCAGCCTCCTGTAGTCGCCCAGGTAATACATTGTGACCGTTGCCATGGCAATCATATCCAGGGCCTTTCTGTGTGTGCCTGCTAGCAGTGCAGTGGTAGCTTACCTGGGATACCACTGTCACTGTCTGGCAGGCTGACATGTACGACTCTCTTCTCGTGTCTACTCTCTCTCCGCCCAGGCACAAGCAGCTAGAGTTTAGCTGGAGGCTGAAGGCCTCAGCCAGTGCCAGAGAGTGTGTAGAGTGTGTAATATGTGACATGTTTGTCCCAAGGTACCCCAGTGCTCAGCTGAGAGGACCCAGGGCGTCTTCATGTAACATACACGTCTGAGCTGCTACCACAGACGAGTATGCTGGGGTCACACAATCCCAGCTGGCGCCACAGTGAACACACACACACACATACAGACTGGCTCAGCGCGATGAGCAGATCTTTTATTTTCAGATGTGGCTATTATCTCATTGCCCTGTGAGTATTCTGGATGACTATTGAAATATGTTGTTTGTTTGTTTGTAGTGTGCTTGTGTTCAGGTGAAGAGAAGTAACTTATCTAGATGTAGAATAGCTCCTTAAGATTCACAGTACAGTCCACTTTGTCGTCTTTTATAATATTTTCTAAGAAAAGCATTGCGAACTACCAATGATTAATCTCCTGTAACAGCCAATAACTGTTTCGCTAGCATAGACAAGAAGATATTCTGGGATGCGCATCGACGATGTCCGTACGTATATACTGTATCCCAACCAGAAGCCATGGATCACAGGAAACATCCGCACTGAGCTAAAGGTTAGAGCTGACACTTTCAAAGAGCAGAACACTAATCCAGATGTTTATAAGAAATCCTGTTTCGGGGCTATCCCGCTACGGTTCGATCCCAGGCTGTATCACAACTGGCCGTTATCGGGAGTCCCATAAGGCAACGCACAATTCGCCCAGTGCCGTCCGGGCAAGGATTGTGGCTCATCGCACTCTAGCGACTCCTTGTGGCAGGCTGGGCGCTTGCAGGCTGACTTCGGTCATCAGTTGAAAGGTGTTTCCTTCGACACATTGGTGCAGCTGGCTTCCGGGTTAAGCGGGCGGGTGTTAAGGATTGCGGTTTGGTGGGTCATGTTTCAGAGGGCGTATGACTCGACCTTCGCCTCTCCCGAGCCCGTTGGGGAGTTGCAGCAAGATCGTAATAAAACATTTAAATATAACCTATTACGCCAGCTCTGACGCTTGTCAGATGTGGCAGGACTTGCAAGCTATCAATGATTATAAAGGGAAATCCAGCCATGAGCTTCCCAGTGATGCAAGCTTATCAGACAAGCAATTCTGAACAAAAAATATAAATGCAAAATGTAAAGTGTTGGTTCCATGTTTCATGAGCTGAAATAAAAGATCCCAGAAATGTTCCATATGCACAAAAAGCTTATTTAGCTCAAATGTTGTGCACACATTTGTTTACATCCCTGTTAGTGAGCATTTCTCCTTTCCCAAGATAATCCATCCACCTGACAGGTGTGGCATATCATGAAGCTGATTAAACAGCATGATCATTACACAGGTGCACCTTGTGCTAGGGACAGTAAAATGTCACTCTAAAATGTGCAGTTTTGTCACACAACACAATACCGCAGATGTCTCAAGTATTGAGGCTGCTGACTGCAGAAATGTCCACCAGAGCTGTTGCCAAATAATTGTATGTTGATTTCTCTAGCATAAGCCACCTCCAATGTCGTTTTAGAGAATTTGGTAGTACGTCCAACCGGCCTCACAACCGCAGACCATGTGTAGCCACGCCAGCCCAGGACCTCCACATCCGGCTTCTTCACCTGTGGGATCGTCTGAGACCAGCCACCCGGACAGCTGATGAAACTGTAGGTTTTCAAACCAAATAATTTCTGCACCAACGGTCAGAAACCATCTCAGGGAAGCTCATCTGAGTGCACATTGTCCTCACCAGGGTCTTGAGCTACTGCAGTTCGGCATCGTAATTGACTTCAGTGGGCAAATGCTCACCTTCGATGGCCACTGGCACGCTGGAGAAGTGTGCTCTTTTTGGGTGAATCCTGGTTTCAACCGTATCGGGCAGATGGCAGACAGTGTGTGTGGGTGAGTGGTTTGCTGATGTCAATGTTGTGAACAGAGTGCCCCATGGTGTGGGTGGGGTTATGGTATGTGCAGGTATAAACTACAGACAATGAACACAATTGCATTTTATTGATGGTAATTTTAATGCATATAGATAACGTGACGAGGTCCTGAGGACAATTTTCATGCCATTCATCAGCCGCCATCACCTCATGTTTCAGCATGATAATAGCCACAATCAACAGCCTGATGGTCTGTGAAGATGTGTTGTGCTGCATGAGGAAAATGGTGGGCACACCAGATAGTGGCTGTATTTCTGATCCACTCCTCTTATTTTTTGGGAGGGTGTCTGTGACCAACAGATGCATATCTGAATTCCCATGATGATTCCTTAGTTGTTAATTTTCTTGATATCTAAAAACACAGCCTACATTCGAGCCAATGTCTTAAGTAGTCAAACATGTTATTACTCCAACATCGTAAAAGTAACAAACTGACACGTTTTCATTTTCGTCAAAAACATCAATCGAAGGAGTGCCTTTGATTTGACGGCTTGCACATGCGCGAGACGACCGTTAGACCCGATGATGTGTTTCTGCACATGAGCGTAGCTAGCCAGCGATGCTATGTCTTCGCCTACAAGTGTGATTGGGGATTTCTATTGGAGAAGCTGGTTCTATCTTTATACTGTACTGTCTTTGTTGTTTCTTTGTAGACAATAATAAAGATCGGTGCTAAACAGTTGATGCAGATCCCTTGGAGCGTACATACTGTGAAAAAAAAACAAGAACAGGTTATCTTTTGTAAAACAAAAAAGATGGCCATGGCCATGATGTGAAAATGGTTGCATATGTAATTTTTGGTTCCAACATAATGATAAAGTATTCATTGTGCTTTAAATCATGTGCATTGTCTCTCTCTATATGAGAAAAAATAATACCTATCCTCCAGAAAAGGCATTGGCAAGTATAACTTTAAATTGCCTCCTCTCCGCGAAAGGCGTATCATGCCTCAGCAGAGATTGAGCTTCAAAGTGATATTCTGGCTGCTCCCATCATTTCTTATTTATTGTTGCATCATTAGATTCATATTTCAAGGAGACAACACGAGTAAGGCTGTGGTTTGGAGGTCTTCCCTTTGTGTCACGTGAAGACTGTTCCAAACCTTAATTCAACTTGAATTCACCCTTATTCTGTTATATCGCCTTCACATAATTAATTTACGTCAGCACATTTGACTTTGGTGATGCAGCCTTTCCGAACTGGGATTGAGGTTCCGTTGAATTTGGAGTGACTATTTAAAGCCACGGACTCTGCAGTAAATCGGCTGAAGCACTGGATTCTTCTTCCCTCTCTTTTCCCTCTTCTCTTGTAATAGCAGATCAGGCCTGTTTTGTGATTGAGAGGGAGGAGGAGCGGAGATAGATTTAACAGAGCTGACTGGTAGCCATCTCCACAGCGGGAGTGTAATTTAATTACTGTGCCTCGCTTTGCAGGTCATGGCCTTATTTCTATTACAGCAAGTTTGATGACTGTCATTCATATTTCATTCCCCCAGCTCAATGTAACATCGATAGGTTTAGGCTACCACATGATACTCAAATTCTCCCTGTTCCCAACATGAGGTTGCTACAACCTAGCCTATGAATGAAAGTTTACAACGTAGGTAGATGGGTTGAGAGAATTTTGAGTAATCAAGGTGACAAGCAGTGACACATTTAGTACTGCCTTGCACACTCTTGCCTGCATCTAGCTGATCTGTTTCCAACAGAATTGGCGGAATGAATACACCTCTGATCACACGCAAACAGTTCACTTTCATAGCAGCCACATAAAAACAGCATGCTCGCTTTTCTGGTTGTACATATAATTCCTTCTCGCTACTATCTACAGCCTCTCCTCTTACCTTTTCCCTTCGCTTCTGGATATCAGTGCACAACACATCAGCTGTCTGTGACCAGACGAAAAAACCTTTTCAAGCCAAACCTTTATATCATGACAGCTAACCACTACACACAGGGTACATTGTTGTCTCATCATAGTCAACTAGAACTACTACAACTAACACATTAGTAAACCCGCTACAATAATGCAGTACAGTGTACAGTCAGAAACCAGTTTAGCAGTTACACTGGTGGCAATAAATTAATAAAACCAAAAGGTGCATGGCAACTGCCGGATAAGATGAGGAAAAAGAAGGAACCCGCACACTGCTCTTGATCGTATTACTGATCTTTAATAAGCTTTACGTATCGTCCTTACGACCTTTGTCAGAGCTTTTGTGAGTAAAAAAAAATAATAGCACTCTTATGTAGACCTAGCCACACCCACACCCGTTCCACGCATCTAAAGGGGTTGCAGGTGAAGGGGAAAAAAATAAGTGCTACCAAATATAACAATATGCATTTCATAAATATTCAAATAAAGTGTGTACATAAAACGTATTAAACACGTCTGTAAAACCACAATGAGTACATTGACCTACCAAGCAAGTTTTCATAAATCATTGTGTACAGTGTAAGAAAAACGTCAGAGTAATCTGAAATAGGGGCATAATTCCTGTTCAAATTTACAACATAACATACATAGGCATTTCATCATTAAGACCTTTTAGGAAATAATGTCTGGAGGGTGAAAATCCCAAAACATTCTGGCTGATTTTCTTTTATGGCTGACAGACCAATTTATCGCGTAAATAAAACATGCATCTCCCACTTTTTGCAAGTTCAAAGTATATGTAGTTGTGAACATTACAGTGTGTTCTTTAGCTTTAGCGGGTCTTTTTTGTAGCAGTTCATCTCGTGTTTTTCCCAATGCCAAATGAAGAGCTTCATCCACACATTGTGGAGAATAGCCTCTTCTTAGAAACCTATTGCGCATCTCTGCTGCTTTCTCTAGAAAGTCCTGACAATGATTTGTTGCAATTAGGGGGGGGGGGGGGGGGGGGGTTCACACCTAGCTTGGCTATTAGACAGTTCTTTAGTAAAGGTTAAATAGTCTACTGTTCAGCTAATAGACCATCCTGCTTCGCTTGTGAAAAACGAATAATACTTTTTCCCCTTTCCACATGTTAATGATTCCAATTGATAATGTGTTTTTGGCCACAATCGGCCCCAACCCCAATTAATACATTTGGGCACAGTCGATAGCGTGCTGGACTTCAGGCTAGAATGTTGAGGGTTCGAAACCTGCTCCCTGCTTTCTATAATTAATGAGTTTGATACACCTGGTATTGGATATGGCTGACAAAAAACTTGCTAAATAGCGATTTTTGTAAATTAACTTTATGACAAAAAAATATGCACAATCGTTTGTCTCTACGTTAACTAACATATTCCTCTCAATTGTACATGTTTTGCTTGACTCGTTATGACGTTATAAATAAATACATTTGCTTCCCCGTAATGTTTTGTCAGCCATCTTTGCTGAAGTCACCAGGGACGGGTGGCCCGCGTCAAATTCATCATTGGAACCACTCGATATGGTTGGTAATATAAAAACTAGAGGTCGACCGATTAATCGGAATGGCCGATTAATTAGGGCCAATTTCAAGTTTTCATAACAATCGGAAATCTGTATTTTTGGACACCGATTTGGCCCAACTAGGCAAGTCAGTTAAGAACACAAAACATTCTTATTTTCAATGACGGCTTAGGAACGGTGTGTTAACTGCCTTGTTCAGGGGCAGAACGACAGATTTTTACCTCGGGATTCAATCTTGCAACCTTACAGTTAACTAGTCCAACGCTCTAACCACCTGCCTCTCATTGCACTCCACGAGGAGCCTGCCTGTTACACGAATGCAGTAAGAAGCCACGGTAAGTTGCTAGCTAGCATTAAACTTATCTTATAAAAAACAATCAATCATAATTACTAGTTAACTACACATGGTTGATGATATTACTAGTTTATCTAGCGTGTCCTGCATATAATCGATGCAACGCAGGGGGATGATTAAACAAAAGAGCGTTTGCGAAAAAAGCACAATTGTTGCACGACTGTGCCTAACCATAAATACCAATGCATTTCTTAAAATCAATACACAGAAGTCTATATTTTTAAACCTGCATATTTAGCTAAAAGAAATCCAGGTTAGCATGCAATTTTAACCAGGTGAAATTGTGTCACTTCTCTTGCGTTCATTGCACGCAAAGTCAGGGTATATGCAACAGTTTGAGCCGCCTGGCTCGTTACGAACTAATTTGCCAGAATTTTACGTAATTATGACATAACATTGAAGGTTGTACAATGTAACAGCAATATTTAGACTTAGGGATGCCACCCGTTAGATGAAATACAAAATGGTTCCGTATTTCACTGAAATAATAAACGTTTTGTTTTCGAAATGATAGTTTCCGGATTCGACCATATTAATGACCAAAGGCTCATATTTCTGTGTGTTATTATGTTATAATTAAGTCTATGATTTGATATTTGATAGAGCAGTCTGACTGAGTGATGGTAGGCAGCAGCAGGCTCGTAAGCATTCATTCAAACAGCACTTTCGTGCGTTTTGCCAGCAGCTCTTCCCTGTGCTTCAAGCATTGAGCTGTAGATTAATTCAAGCCTATCAGCTCCCGAAATTAGGCTGGTGTAACCGATGTGAAATGGCTAGCTAGTTAGCGGGGTGTGCGCTAATAGCGTTTCAAACGTCACTCGCTCTGAGACTTGGAGTAGTTGTTCCCCTTGCTCTGCAAGGGCCACGGATTTTGTGGAGCGATGGGTAATGATGCTTTGAGGATGGCTGTTGTTGATGTGTTCCTGGTTCGAGCCCAGGTAGGGGCGAGGAGAGGGAAGGAAGCTATACTGTTACACTGGCAATACTAAAGTGCCTATAAGAAGGTATAGGTATATGAAATACAAATGGTATATAGAGAAATAGTCCTATAAATACTATATTAACTACAACCTAAAACCCATTACCTTGGAATATTGTAGTCTCATGTTAAAAGGAACCACCAGCTTTCATATGTTCTCATGTTCTGAGCAAGGAACTTAAGCGTTAGCTTTTTTAAATGGCACATATTGCATTTTTACTTTCTTCTCCAACACTTTGTTTTTGCATTATTTAAACCAAATGGAACACGTTTCATTATTTATTTGAGGCTAAATTGATTTTTATTGATGTATTATATTAACTTAAAATAAGTGTTCATTCAGTATTTTTGTAATTGTCATTATTTCAAATTCATTTTTAAAAATCGGCCGGTTAATCGGTATCGACTTTTTTGGCCCTCCAATAATCGGTATCGGCGTTGAAAAATCATAATCGGTCGACCTCTAATAAAAACTTTGGGACCTAAATGCATAATGAGTGCTCTAACTCCCCCTTGTGGTGTTCTGGAGCAATGAAGCCGTGATGCTGGGTACCTCTAAGTCCCGCGGTGTAAGCTCACAGCTTTTAAAGGAGGAATCACTGTAAGTGTGTCCAAACCTTTGACTGGTACTGTATATAAATATTAGGACGAGCAATGTTGGAGTGGCATTGACTACAATTCAATATAATAGAATACAGTATATACATTTGAGATGAGAAAATCAGTATGAAAACATTATTATAGTGATAGTGTTCCATTATTAAAGTGGCCAGTGATTCCATGTCTATGTATGTAGGGCAGCAGCCTCTAAGGTGCCAGGTTGAGTAACCGGGTTTGCCCAAACATCTGGTTTTTATTCTCGCCACAGGTACTGATTCAGACCTTGGACACCAGGTGAGTGCAATTAACTACCAGACAGAAGCAAAAACCATGTTTCAGGCCTCCATGCAGGACTTTAATTGGATATCCATACAACATATTGCGGCATTGTATATTTTTGTGGAATTGCACCCGTATGTCCATACCTTTTATATAACTAGTGTATGTCATTTTGAAGCTGTTGAATGTTAATGAACCTTTTAGAGGTTATTTCTCTCTGAGACCATGGATGGGCCTTTCTGCTGTCCTGGCTCTCTCTCACTCTCTCCTGGCTCTCTCCCTCTCTCCTGGCTCTCACTCACTCCTGGCTCTCACTCACTCTCTCCTGGCTCTCTCACTCTCTCCTGGCTCTTACTCACTCTCTCCTGGCTCTCTCTCACTCTCTCCTGGCTCTCTCTCACTCTCTCCTGGCTCTCTCTCACTCTCTCCTGGCTCTCTCTCACTCTCTCCTGGCTCTCTCTCACTCTCCTGGCTCTCACTCACTCTG
The DNA here is from genome assembly GCF_013265735.2 of Oncorhynchus mykiss. Lineage (NCBI taxonomy): Eukaryota > Metazoa > Chordata > Actinopteri > Salmoniformes > Salmonidae > Oncorhynchus > Oncorhynchus mykiss. The sequence goes on from NC_048579.1 coordinate 19,521,206, forward strand.
CTGGCTCTCTCTCACTCTCTCCTGGCTCTCTCTCACTCTCTCCTGGCTCTCTCTCACTCTCTCCTGGCTCTCTCTCACTCTCTCCTGGCTCTCACTCACTCTCTCCTGGCTCTCTCTCACTCTCTCCTGGCTCTCTCTCACTCTCCTGGCTCTCACTCACTCTGCTGGCTCTCTCTCACTCTCTCCTGGCTCTCTCTCACTCTCTCCTGGCTCTCTCTCACTCTCTCCTGGCTCTCTCTCACTCTCTCCTGGCTCTCTCTCACTCTCTCCTGGCTCTCACTCACTCTCTCCTGGCTCTCACTCACTCTCTCCTTGCTCTCACTCACTCTCTCCTGGCTCTCACTCACTCTCTCCTGGCTCTCACTCACTCTCTCCTGGCTCTCCCTGGCTCTCTCTCACTCTCTCCTGGCTCTCTCACTCTCTCCTGGCTCTCTCTCACTCTCTCCTGGCTTTCTCACTCTCTCCTGGCTCTCACTCACTCTCTCCTGGCTCTCTCTCACTCTATCTCACTCTCTCCTGGCTCTCACTCACTCTCTCCTGGCTCTCTCTCACTCTCCTGGCTCTCACTCACTCTCTCCTGGCTCTCTCTCACTCTCTCCTGGCTCTCACTCACTCGCTCTTATCTCGAGTACATGTGGCCGTTAAGGGGATACTTAAGGCAGTCACTTGATACGCATTTCAACCCCTCTGTTCACATCTCTCTGTGAATATTTTGAAACGGTGTGAGCTGCACTGTGTTAGTTGAGGATGCAAAGCCTCTTTAAGCTTCTCCACTTAGATAAACCTCTCCTCAAGCAGTCTGATGACTTAATGCATTTTATTATTAACTTCATCACGATTGATTAGGCTTACTAATAACCATAGGCATCTATCTCATTTAGCGTAAGTAACCTCAAAGCATTTTTAAAACAAATATCTTGTTTCACTAATCACAATTAATAGTTACACTCAAATACACAGCGTGAGGTCGGCGCTATCGTGTAATTAACGCTACGAAACACATTGTTCTGGTTTCTGCCTGGCGTTGCTGTTATCAATACATCAGTCCAGTGACAACAAAGACTGCTTGCATCACCGGGGGAATAATAATGGGTGTAGGTTGAGTTGTGGGCTCCAATTTGAAACCAGGGGTCAGCGGCTTATAGATTTTCCCACATTCACGAGTGAGCGAAGCGTCACGAGATTAGCTTTCATTAGCTCTAGCACTAGCCCGGCAGTAAGTAATTGTTTTCTCGGTGGCGGTGCAGGTAGTCAGTATACGGTTAAAGCTCATGCGGCGGCTTTGGTAGCAGCAGTCTGTTTTGGATTGAGAGAAGTTTCACGCTCACTGGGGGATGAAAAAGACATGTTTCACCACCACAGGGGATTCTTTGAATGAAGACGTGTTTGCCAGGAATAAATGTTTAGCGCTTTTCTTTTGTGTTGGTGAAGTGTTTGAAGTCTGCAGGGCTCGCAGCATTAAACAAACAAACTGTCCTGACTTCACAGGACTCCATCATTTTCGGATTTACAGTTGAAGTCGGAAGTTTACATACACTTAGGTTGGAGGCATTAGAACTCGTTTTTCAACCACTCCACACATTTCTTGTTCACAAACTATAGTTATGGCAAGTCAGTTAGGACATTTACTTTGTGCAAGACAGAAGTAATTTTTCTAACAATTGTTAACAGACAGATTATTTCACTTATAATTCACTGTATCACAATTCGAGTGGGTCAGGAGTTTACATACACTAAGTTGACTGTGCCTTTAAACAGCTTGGAAAATTCCAGAAAATTATGTCATTACTTTAGAAGCTTCTGATAGGCTAATTGACATCATTTGAGTCAATTGGAGGTGTACCTGTGGATGTATTTTAAGGCCTACATTCAAACTCAGTGCCTCTGTGCTTGACATCATGGGAAAATCAAAAGAAATCAGCCAAGACCTGGTTCATCCTTGAGAGCAATTTCCAAACGCCTGAAGGTACCACGTTCATCTGTACAAACAATAGTACGCAAGTATAAACACCATGGGACCACGAAGCCATCATACCGCTCAGGAAGGAGACACGTTCTTTGATGCGAAAAGTGCAAATCGATTCCAGAACAACAGCAAAGGACCTTGTGAAGATCCTGGAGGAAACAGGTACAAAAGTATCTATATCCACAGTAAAACGAGTCCGATATCGACATAACCTGAAAGGCCGCTCAGCAAGGGAGAAGCCACTTCTCCAAAACCACCATAAAAAGCCAGACTACGGTTTTCAACTGCACATGGAGACAGAAATTGTACTTTTTGGAGAAATGTCCTCTGGTCTGATGAAACAAAAATAGAACTGTTTGGCCAAAATGACCATTGTTTTGTTTGGAGGAAAAAGGAGGAGGCTTGCAAGCCAAAGAACACCATCCCAACCCATGTTGTGGGGGTGCTGTGCTGCAGGAGGGATTGGTGCACTCCACAAAATAGATGGCATCATGAGGAGGGGAAATTATGTGGATATATTGAAGCAACATCTCAAGACATCAGTCAGGATGTTAAAGTTTGGTCGCAAATACGTCTTTCAAATGGACAATGACCACAAGCATACTTCCAAAGTTGTGGCAAAATGACTTAAGGACAACAAAGTCAAGGTATTGGAGTGGCCATCACAAAGCCCTGACCTCAATCCTATAGAAAATGTGTGGGCAGAACTGAAAAAGCATGTGCGAGCAAGGAGGCCAACAAACCTGACACAGTTACACCAGCTCTGTCAGGAGGAATGGGCCAAAATCCACCCAATTTATTTTGGGAAGCTTGTGGAAGGCTACCCGAAACGTTTGACCCAGGTTAACAATTTAAAGGCAATGCTACCAAATACTAATTGAGTGTATGGAAACTTCTGACCCACTGGGAATGTGATGAAAGAAATAAAAGTTGAAACAAATCATTCTCTCTACTATTATTCTGACATTTCACATTCTGAAAATAAAGTGGTGATCCTATCTGACCTAAGACAGGGAATTTTTACTAGGATTAAATGTCAGGAATTGTGAAAAACTGAGTTTAAATGTATTTGGCTAAGGTGTAAGTAAACTTCCGACTTCAACTGTAGGTGAATGGAAATCGGTCTGGAACATTCAATCAATTTAAAGACGTCACTGAAGTGACAAATGTGTGTTTGACGAGGCTTCATGGTCGAACCATTATGTCATACTGCACGGGACACCAGCAGAGTTTCAGTCTCCTGACAAAACTGTCTGGTATTTCTTACATAGTCACACACAGACAAACGGACACACACACAAGTCGAGATGTTTAGTCTTGAGGGAGAAGCCTTCCCTGGAGCCAGGCTGTCTCTCTAGTGTGGCACACCATGTCCACTCTGTCCCCCCTGCAGCTCACTGACTGACTCCTATACTGCCCCAGAAAATGGCAGCCAACACATCCCCAGTCTTCAAGTCCCACTGTCTCTTGGTTCTCCACACTTTTGAAATTCAGCTCTGCTCGCCAGTAACATTTTAGCGAGATGCTTCCCGGGCTATGCCAAAATACTGTGAAAGGCCATTTCTGTTTTCCCCTGCTCTCCCTGTTTCTCTCTCTCTTTCTCCATCTCTTACTCTCTCTCCACCTCTCTTTTTCTCTCCCCGTCGCTCCACCTCTCTCTTTCTCTTGCGCTCTCTCTATATCTGCCTCTAGAGCCTACAAGCTGGGAAATCGCCGTTTCACTCAGAGTGGTGTGTGTGTACTTTAGTCATTGAGGCACAGCAGACAGATCCGCAACACAGCAAAGTCGCTGCTTTTGAAGGAAACATTGCCATGGTAACTACAGTATTGTAGGTAGTCTTTTTTTCCTCCCGAGCTTGTTGTTTTTTTGATGGAGCAAAATAGGTCAGGTTAATTGAATTTGTTTGTCTAAATATACAGACGCCAGATGTTCCCATTATTGATAGTGTATTTTTCATAGCTTAATACCTTTTCCATTTGATCAATCTCTTTTGTTGTCAAATCAAATAGCAAAGTGACGGTACACCTTGTGACCATTCTATTAATAGAAAACACAGGAGGAGGATGTTGGTTCAAGAACAGGAGGGTAAAATGCTAGAGGGATCCAATCAGGGATCCAATCCGTGATCCCTGTCTAGTTTTTTGGCCCTATATGCTGTTGTGGCGTAATTGTGCGCTACACATTATGGTGCTGTGCTGTGTACTTCCTGTCTCTGGGGGTGCTGTGCCACGGCCCCATCATCAAAGTTTTATGATCAAAGTGGGCCTGTGTTCGTGTAGTGACATTAAAGCTTTTTGTGTCGTGCCCTTTTTCTACAAACAGGAAGGAGGTGACTGGGTTTTCCCATGTCACATTGAGGCTGTGGTGGGGTTTGTGGCTGTGGCTGCTGTTAGCAGGAAGTCAGCTAAATGGAGGGAGCCCTAAAGTTGAATTGACAATACTTTTTTAGTTTTTTTTGTTGTTGTTGATGTTTTGTATTGTACTAGGTCTTAGCATCTCAAAATCCACATTTATGTTGGTGACATTATACTGTCATATAGCCCTTATTTAACCAGGATCAAATCCCTTGAGGTTCTTTTTCGCAGGTTGACCTTAATTGTTATGAATCTTGTGCTGAAGGCAGAACTGAGTTATTTCCCCTTAGAAAGTCAAAATGTATTATATTGTCAAAATTCATAAATACAAGCATTTGCTTTTTGGTCTTAATTTAAAGTTAAGGTTAGGCATTAGGGTTTGTCATGTGACAAAGGTTAGGATTAGGTTTAAAATATGATTTTATGACTTTGTGGCTGTGCCAGCTAGTGATTACTCTGCAGAGCTGCCTCCAGAAGAAGATTCACGACGAAAAACGCTTACCTGCTTCTTTGTCGAGGGAGACCTGAAAGATGTCGAAGAATTATGGCGTTCCAAAAGAAAGTGCTTTCTTAAGAAAAGTCTGCTCGATCTTGCTGCGTTTTCTTGGCTCACACTGTACTCATGTAATCCTTTTAACGTCTTGCTAGGAATGCTCTGATACGATGGACCAACAAAGAGATAAAGATCTACCATGCAGATGTCAGACATCATATGCTGCTTCTTTTATTTAGCAAAAAAACAACAAAAAAACATCTTAATTAGGACTTCAAAGCTACTGAGTTGTCTCTGCAAGTTATTTGATTGTTCTTAATAATAATAGAGTACACCACAAAATGTAATAGGATCAATGCTTCAAAGGACAGAGTAGAAGCGAATTGAAAGGCAATATCAAACAAGGCACTCGAAAGGGTAGTATATCTGTATGTTTTAAGTTCTCACAGAAATCCACTTGCATTATACAGTATGATTGTGTCTAATATAACACTGATTTGAATCCTATTAATCTTAATCCTCTTAATAACTACTAAAAACCCTTTGGGGACTCATCGTAGCGTTGCTTGGGTTACAGATGTTAGCCATGTTTGGCCATCGGAGCAGCAAACGTAGACAAATGTCACGGTTAACAAGCATGTCAAACCCAGCTCTACTCCTTCGAGACATAGCTGGGAGACAACTGGAAGAAAAACCACATGTCCTGTAGCTGACCCTGTTCCTGCTGTCTGTGTACATACACACACACACACACACACACACACACACACACCACCCCCTCAAAGCTTGCTTTGCTGCCTGCCAAGACAGAGGGTGCATCTGGGGTATAGTAGGGCATCAGTCATTACATAACCATTTGGTATCTCCACTAGTCCATCAGCCTACTAAGAGCTCAGGAACACTTGATTCTTCTTATCTACTGCTGCGGTTAAGGGAGAAAGATGCATCTACATTGTGCTGTCAAGAGGGACTAGGTAGTGGATCCTTCCATTAGAAAATGAAGGATTAGAAAAGAAAAGAAAAGAAAGACAATAATGAAAGGAAGGAAAGGAACCTCGTGAAGCTGAAAGCAAAACGGTTTGTTTGTTGATGCACAGTAAAATCAAAATAAGGAAGAAGAAATGGAACAAAAGTCGAGGTCGGTCACCTGTCATTTTTTGTTGAATTCTGTGGACAAAGCCTGTACCATTGCTTATCAACCTTCAGCCCTACCCCCTGCAGCCCTACCCCCTGCAGGCCTTCCCCCTGCAGCCCTACCCCCTGCAGTGATCACACTCCCACTCTACTATGCAGGTCATTGTAACTTTTGCTTAGCAGACTATGTCTCACCCATCTACACACAATAACACCATAATGATAATGTTGTTTTTACATTTTTGCTCATTTTAAATGAAATATAGAAATATCTAATTTACATAAGTATTCACACCCACATGTTATAATCACCTTTAGCAGTGATTACAGTTTATTTCTGGGTATGTCTCTAAGAGCTTTGCATACCTGGATTGTACAATATTTGCACATATTTTTTTTTTAATTCTTCAAGCTTTGCCAAGTTGTTGGTTGGTCATTGCTAGACAGCCATTTTCAAGTTTTACCCAAGATTTTAAAGCTGATCTATGTCAAAACCGTAACTAGGCCACTCTAGGAACATTCAATATTGTCTTGGTAAGCAATTCCAGTTTATATTTGGCATTGTGTTTTAGGCTATTTTCCTGCTGAAAGGTGAATTTGTCTCCCAGTGTCTGTTGGAAAGTAGACTGAAGCAGGTTTTTCTCTAGGATTTTGCCTGTGCTTAGCTCTATTCTGTTTTTTTTTCTTCTAAAAACTCCCTCGTACTTGCTGATGGCAAGCATACCCATAACAGGGTGCAGCCACCACCATGCTTGAAAATATGATGAGTGGTACTCAGTGATGTGTTGTTGGATTTGCTCCAAACATAACGCTTTGTATTCAGGACATAACATTTATTTCTATGCTACATTTTTGCAGTATTACTTTAGTGCCTTGTGGCAAACAGGATGAATGATTTGGAATATTTGTATTCTGTACAGGCTTCCTTCTTTTCACTCTGTCATTTAGGTTAGTATTGTGGAGTAACTACAATGTTGTTGATCCATCCTCAGTTTTCTCCTTTCACAGCCGTTAAACTCTATAACTGTTTTAAAGTCACCATTGGCCTCAAAGTGAAATCCCTGAGTGGTGTTCTTCCTCTTTGGTAACTGAGTTAGTAAGGACGCCTGTATGTTTGTAGTGACTGGGTTTATTGATACACCATCCAAAGTGTAATTAGTAACTTCACCATGCTCAAAGGGATATTCAATGTTTTTACCCATCGACCATCGTTGTTGAGGCATTGGGAAAATGTGCTGGTCTTTGTGGTTGAATCTGTGTTTGAAATTCACTGCTCAAACGAGGGACCTTACAGATAATTGTATGTATGGTATACAGAGAGGAGGTAGTCATTCTAAAATCATGTTCAACACTATTATTGCCCATGCAACTTATTATGTGACTTGTTAAGCAAATCTTTACTCTTGAAGTTATTTAGGCTGACAATAACAAAGGGGTGGAATACTTATTTACTCAAGACATTTCAGATTTACGTTATTAATTTGTAAACATTTCTAAAAACATAATTTCACTGGCATTATGGGGTATTGTGTGTAGGCCAGTGACACAAAAGCTCAATTTAATCCATTTTAATTTCAGGCTGTAACGCAACAAAATGTGGGAAAAGTCAAGGGGTGTGAATACTTTCTGAAGGCACTCTCTCCTCACTCTCTCACTAGCTCACTTTCTCTTTCTTTCCCCACCCTCTTTTTCCCTTTCTCACTCATTAACAAATTCACATTGGCAACCCACTAATGACATGTACACCCTTCCCCCTCCAGAGCACAGCGTGGACAGCCTGCAGCAGGCCCTCCACCAGTCGGTGTTCCTGTCGGCAATGTCGGCCCACCCTGGCCGGGACCTGCCCCTATGCTGGGAGCAGCACTGCAAGCTGCTGCCTGGAGTGGCCGGAGTACAGGCCAGCCGTGTGGCCCACTGGACCGCGGACGAGGTGAGAGCACACACACATCCACGTGTACTTGCGTACATACACACATGATTATGTGAATTGATGGTTCAAATTATGTAGAGACAAGCAGTGGCACATTTAAGTGATAATGCCCTCGAAGCCGGTGTTTGGAGGATATATTGGCACGGGTGTTGTTAGGCCAAAGACGTGGCAATATATCCTCCAAACACCAGCTTCGAGGGCATTATTACTATATTATTGACATTTTCATAAATAAAACTTTTATTTTGATTAATTTATTCATACTATTTCATCCTTCCACAAGATATAGTCCTGACACAATTCTAGGGTTTCTACCCAAACTGGCTGTCGTTGTATCATTTCGCTAGCCAACTACGAAAATAACTTACAGTCACGTCAAAAAGTGCAGGCAGAGTAACAGCAAAGTAGCTGCATTTGCATTTGTTGAAGCTGTTTCCTAGTGACATTTATTTGGGTACATCCATAACTTTGAGCTAATGAGGCGCAATTTCACCTGGCAAAGAAAATGGTCTCACTTGTCAGTACACTGTTGTTCAAAGGAGCTAGCCAACAACACAGCTAACACATTCACTTCAAACTGAAGCTGGAAAGACTGCAAACTAACTGCACTTTGTTTCATTTGACCTTTTTTCAATTGACATTTCTTTGTATATATCCATAAAATGATGCCAGCTGACTCATGATTTTGACTGGCTGAGAAACGCTGCCTGCCTATTTGTCTCGTCCTGACTCCCGACACGTTCATTACAATGGGACAGCTGGAGATCGAATTTGAATATTGAAACAATGTTGAAAATGTCAGAGAGACAAACAGCAAGGTTTATACAAATCTACACTGTTGAAAACTAAATGTTAGTCTAAAAGAAACGTGAGATAATGTCTATATGCTTTTTATAGTGGAGATCAAGTTTGGGCTTGATGAGACTGGCTGGGCTGATGAGACAGTGGATTGCGCAGTCAGATGGAACAGAGTAAATAGGCATTTTAACATCATAGATTTAGCCGGTGGTAACTTGTGGAATAGACACCAGCTGGAATGTGGTTTTAACCAATCAGCATTCAGGATTAGACCCACCCGTTGTATAAACTCATACAGTTCACACGCATAGACACACACACACACACACTCACACACACACAGACCCGTTGACATATGCTTGAGGATGTCTCACCTTAGTTTATTTCATCATCTGGTATAGATCCCTGTATTGTTGAGATTGCTCTACATGTGGCTTTGCAATGTGCTGGGATTCTATTGCCTCTGACTTCACTTATAGAAAACCTTAACCCAGTTGTCTGTCAGTTGGGTTTATAGTGAACCAGAGTCTCCTCACATACAGTACTGTCTTGTCTGTTTCCACTTTGTCATTTCTCTTCTACTGCTGATGTCAGTTTTCACGCTCCAGAGAGAGCTTGACACCATAGCAACCAGGTGTGACAATAAACTTTGACCCTTGCAGCCAGAGAGCCTAGTTGTAAATAGACGTGTGTGTGTGTGTGTGTGTGTGTGTGTGTGTGTGTGTGTGTGTGTGTGTGTGTGTGTGTGTGTGTGTGTGTGTGTGTGTGTGTGTGTGTGTGTGTGTGTGTGTGGACAGAATAAATAAGCAATCTTGGGGTCACTGTGTCTAATCATACCAGATATGATCAACTGTTTATTTACAGTTGAGGAATTATGAACATAAGGAGAAATGCAATGACGCTAATGTGTAGGTCTATGAATCATAATGTTTTTAACCATTTTATTTATGCGGTTCAATGCATTGTGCTTCATAATTTATCGTATGTCTACTCCATTGATAGTCTGTCAGTCCTCTCGTATTGTTTCAAACCTCCTCTGTCAAGCCAAATTGATATCAGTCCAAATCAATTGAAATGTCAGCTGTCACTCGAGAGAGAAAAAAAACAACCTTGGAAGTTTCCCTCTCTGGTTAGAATACGAGACACAAATTAAATGTCAGGATCCCTCAGCGGGCACCGCTCCACTCTAAGAATGAATTTACATGCACAACGTCCCGGTCTAAATGGCATGTGCGATGTGGCCAATGCCAAGGTCTGCCGTGCCCCATGCCATGATCCTCCTGTGGTTGCTAAGCACTCTCTCCATCTACGGGTGACTTTGATTGATGAGACGAGGACGGCTACCGGACCCAAAGTGATTTTTCAGCTTTCGCTACATACACACCACACCTTCTCCATTCCACACCGCTATTGAGCATCTCCAATAGGCTTGGACAGCATAAAGTATACAGTGGAGCAAAAAAGTATTTAGTCAGCCACCAATTGTGCAAGTTCTCCCACTTAAAAAGACGAGAGAGGCCTGTAATTTTCATCATAGGAACACTTCAACTATGACAGACAAAATGAGAAGAAAAAAAATCCAGAAAATCACATTGTAGGATTTTTAATGAATTTATTTGCAAATGATGGTGGAAAATAAGTATTTGGTCAATAACAAAAGTTAATCTCAATACTTTGTTATATACCCTTTGTTGGCAATGACAGAGGTCAAACGTTTTCTGTAAGTCTTCACAAGGTTTACACACACTGTTGCTGGTATTTTGGCCCATTCCTCCATGCAGATCTCCTCTAGAACAGTGATGTTTTGGGGCTGTTGCTGGGAAACACTCCCTCCAAAGATTTTCTATGGGGTTGAGATCTGGAGACTGGCTAGGCCACTCCAGGACCTTCGTAAAGGGGGTAAAATATAAATATTAAAGTTTATCTTGCATTGACCGGAGAAAATAGCCTGGCTACAAGAGAGAAGTACAGAGAAAAGTAGCAACACATCAGTCAGAGCACTGTCTGCTGATAGAATACCCTTTTGTGAATTCTTATCCGAGTTTAGAAGTACAACTGAAGCACAAAATTAGTCTGATGCAGAGCAACAATTACAATAAGAAGTATTTTAGATCTGCGTTTACATTTATATTTTTTCCTGCGTGAAAATGCAGAATTCTGCATTAACACAACCCCTAAGTTTAACTTGCTATCTAAGTAAGTGGCTGAATAAATAAGGTGACGGGGCATCATATTGTGTTAGCTTTTTGCCAAGTTTGAGAAGTCAAAGCCCTTTTAGATGAGTTATTTGTACAGCTGCCACTGATATCTTGATTTCCTGCGTTTTTTCTCCTCTCTGTTCTGGGCCGATCTGCTGCTCGCCTATCTTCTCTGAGCAGAGCAGGCAGGCCCATTGCCCTAGCGACTCCAGACTCCACACAGAGACGGTGTGTAGACATGCTGTTAGAGATCCAGTACTGCTCTTCCTTCAGACAAGCATGCGTCAAAACTTTTGGTCATTTGTACAATGTCTCTCGTTCACATTCGCTTGGAAATGTCTAAACTCACCAGAAATTATTTTCGGTAGCTCCTACCTATATATGTATAACTTTAGGAGCTGGATTCCCTGACTTGGCAATTGTTAGCATATTTAGCTAGCAGCCTCCATGGAAATTATCAATTACTTGTGCTAATTTTGTTAGCATTCTAGTAATAGACGTTCAAAGGACTTTTTTGCGGTTTTGGGGCTCCCTTGTGTACTAAGCCGGTAATACGGTAAATCCCAGGGTGAGAGAAGGATGGTATGATGATATGAAAGTCTGGATACCGCCCAATCCTAATCTCCAATGGTAACGACAAATAGGTCACCCACCATTTGTAACGGGTTGGAGTTATTTCCAAACACCACGGCAGTGTTGAGAAAAGGGGGGGCAACAAGGTACCCCTAGGGAAAGAAAGAGAGCGAGAGAAGGGATGGGGAATGTTAAGATGTTATGAGTTAAGACTGAATAGTAGTGCTGAGCGATTAGTGCTTTTTGAGGTCGGTTTGATCATAAAAAAATGTATCACAGTTTTCAAATACGGTTTCGATTATATTTTTAGACATTAACTGTACTATGCATTTGGTGTGTATATAACATTTGTTTTATTTGATTGTTATTATTTCATTCCAAGTCATCATCTCTGTTGTCTGACCAATTCACTATTTTAGTAGTTCTTCAAAGTAAATAAGGCATACTTTTATGACAGCTGAATACTAACTATCAATCACTTAGATCATGTATTTTCAGGTAGAGATACCTCTAAAAGAATCTGCTTAGCATGTGCTGTCTTCTTTCTTGATCGTGCGCTCTTCTGTCCGTCTCTCAATGGCCGGCGCTCAATGGATTATGGTCATTGTAGTTAGTAGCGCAGACAACGTGGCAATTATGTTGGCCTGTTGGAACTACAGTATTGGCCTGTTGGAACTACAACTCCCTACTACATCGCACAGTTCAGGCTTGATCCGATTTATCTCTAGATAAACTGAATCGAGCTCACAGAAAAAAATTATAATAATGGAAGTCAAATAATGGAACCACCGGCGAAATTTCAGTAACCGTCATTTCAGTTCATCACTCAGGCGCACTGAACAGAGACACAGGCAACTGTGGCTTTAGTTAGCCTATTCGTTCACCATGTTAAGAAACGGGTTAACCGTGCTTTATTACAGTAACCAAGCACCGTAGTACACGTATCAATGTGCAAACTGTACACTTGTATCAATGTGCACCATTACAGGGAAGATAGTTAGGAGAGCAATAGGAGAGAGAGGAAGATTGAGGGATCGGGCCCCCTCGGAGCACAGACTGATGAGAGATGGTCCAATAGAGGTAACCAAGACTCACAAAAGCAATGCACAGTGTTGTGGCACGTTCAGATAGAACTATATGATGTACTGTAAAACAAACCCCTCTGACGTGTAGAAAAGGGCATCTTGTCAGTTCTATCTGCAACAGTGTTGTGCCTACCAAATGTGGCCCAGGCTTGTCTTGTGACTGCAACCTGCAGAGAGGGGGCAGCACAGAATGTCATTGAGTTGTACCAGAAGATGTTTTATCTTGGCGGTTGTGGGGATTTGGCAGAGTGGAAGGAGCGAGATTGCAGTAGAGAGAAAAGGGGAGGGAGAGAGCAGAACTGTAAAGGGATCGACTAGAGGGAGAGGAGCAGTGCTTATATAGGTTTTTATAACACCCACTAACCCCCCCTAAGACTACAGATGTATCCATACTTCACCACCCACGTCCCTTAAATCAAGTCCTTAGCCGAGGTTCTATAAAGTGAGCCTATAGCTTAATAGCCTTGAGCAGTGCTGAATGGGCACATTTCACTATCTCCATCAGCCATCACTTCTCCAACCTAACCACTAGCTAATTGGGTGGGGTTAGCATTGCACTATCATCCAAAGCTTGAGCATACATTTTTAGTTTGTCTATGTGATCCCTGTGGGAATTTAACTCCTGGCCTTGGCGTTGCTAACATCACACTGGTTTGCTAGCAATGCCATTTCCTTTCAACATTAAGCTTGACGTACTCTAATTAAGATACAAGAACCCTAGGAGCTATTTCCTTGGGAGTTAGTTTATCTGCAAGGCTTAGTCTTTAGTTCATTGGGTTCATAATCCTGCCAGCCCTTGATCCCCGTCATACAGATGTACATTTCCTGTTGCTGTAAGATTTTATATGTATTATGTGGATTATAATTAATGGACATTTTTGTAGGGTTTGATGAATGTTTTGTTAGGGCCAATCAAAACTGAAATGTCAAAGTGGAAATTACAAACGTTAGAAGCCTTTTTAAACCTCAAATACACCCTTTTCTTTTCCTGCCGCACAGGAAAATTCTCAGCAATAAAATAGTGATCAAATTATTTTTATTTTATTTAACCTTTATTTAACTAGGCAAGTCACTTAAGAACAAATTCTTATTTACAATGACGACCTAGGAACAGTGGGTTAACCGCCTTTTTCAGGGCAGAACGACCGATTTTTACATGGTCAGTTCTGGGATTCGATCTAGCAACCTTACTGGTCCAAGGCTCTAACCACTAGGCTACCTGCCATCCCAATTAAGATCCTACATATGGATCATTGCTCTCATTCCACTAAAGTTACACCTGTCCTTCTACTCCCACCCTCCCTCGCTCTCTCTCTCTGTCTCTCAAAGCAAGAGTCAAAGTTCTTTAAAAGTGGTGCTTTCAAATGGAAAAGTCAATGTTTCTGCCCCTTTGCCTGGATTCCTAGCCCATCATATTTTCCTAAGAGCAGAAAAGAGAGGGTGTCCGCAGGGGAGAAGAATGTATTTTGCCACCGTCCGTGCGAGTATTGGTAGTCACAAAACAGCCATGGGAACAGCCTCGCAAAAACACTGCTCCTTGACCGCTGCTCTATCACCCAGCCTCACCTGGGACTCTGTCTGTAACAGGCTTTTTCCTGGTCCACTACCCACTCCTGTCACGCTTTAACACACACTGGCTGGAGACGTTTACCACCCAAAGATGGCAAATGAAATGCTTAGCTGGCTCCCCGATTTGCATTTGTTGGGCTGGAGCACACACTTGGAATTGTACAGTGTGTTAGTGTGAAACTTGGATCAAGTTGTGTGTTGACCAGGATTTACAGTGCCTTCAGAAAGTATTCAGACCCCTTGACTTTTATCACATTTTGTTACGTTACAGCCTTATTCTAAAATGGATTAAATAAAATATTTCCCACAGCAATCTACACACAATAATGACAAAGCAAAAGCAGGTTTTTAGAATTTTTTGCTAATTTATCATAAACATTTTTTTTAAAGATACCTTTCATAAGTATTCCGACACTTTGCTATGGGACTCGAAATTATTATTATTTATTTTTTTATCTTTATTTAACTAGGCAAGTCAGTTAAGAACAAATTCTTATTTTCAATGACGGCCTAGGAACAGTAAGTTAACTGCCTGTTCAGGGGCAGAACAACAGATTTGTACCTTGTCAGCTCGGAGGTTTGAACTTGCAACCTCCCGGTTACTAGTCCAACCCTAGGCTATCCTGCCGCCCCAAAATTGAGCTCAGCTGTTTCCATTGCGATGTTTCTACAACTTGATTGGAGTCCACATGTGGTAAATTCAATTGATTGGACATGATTTAGAAAGGCACACACCTGTCTATATAAACTTCCACAGGTGAAAGTGCATGCCAGAGCGAAAACCAAGCCATGAGGTCAAAGGAATTGGCCATAGAGCTCATAAACAAGATTGTGTCGAGGCACAGATCTGGGTAAGGGTACCAAAAAATGTCTGCAGCATTGAAGGTCCCCAAGAACACAGTGGCCTCCATCATTCTTAAATGAAAAAAGTTTGGAACCACCAAGACTCTTCCTAGGGCTGTCCACCTTGCCAAACGGAGCAATCAGGGGAGAAGGGCATTGGTCACTCTGACAGAGCTCCAGAGCTTCTCTGTGTAGATGGGAGAACCTTCCAGAATGACAACCATCCCTGCAGCACTCCACCAATCAGGCCTATATGGTAGAGTGGCCAGACGGAAGCCACTCCTCAGTAAAAGGCACATGACAGCCCGCTTGGAGTTTGCCAAAAGGCACCTAAAGACTCTCAGACCATGAGAAACAAGATTCTCTGGTCTGATGAAACCAAGATTGAAGTCTTTGGCCTGAATGCCAAGCGTCACATCTGTAGGAAACCTGCCACCATCCCTAAGGTGAAGTGTGGTGGTGGTAGCATCATGCTGTGGGGATGTTTTTCAGCAGTAGGGACTGTGAGACTAGTCAGGATCGAGGCAAAGATGAATGGAGCAAAGTACAGAAAGATCCTTGATGAAAACTTGCTCCAGAGCGCTCAGGACCTCAGACTGGGGTTAAGTTTCACCTTCCAACAGGACAACAACCCTAAGCACACAGCCAAGACAATGCAGGTGTGGCTTTGGGAAAATTCTCTGAATGTCCTTGTATGGCCGAGCCAGAGTCAGGACTTGTACTCAATCAAACATCTTTGAAGAGACCTGAAAATAGCTGTGCAGTAATGCTCCCCATCCAACCTGACAGAACTTGAGAGGATCTGCAGAGGAATGGAAGAAACTCACCAAATACAGGTGTGCCAAGTTTGTAGCGTCATACCCAAGAAGGCTCGAGGTTGTAATCGCTGCAAAAGGTGCTTCAACAAAGTACTGAGTAAAGGGTCTGAATACTTACGCTTTTTTGCAAACATTTCAAAAACCTGTTTTTGCTTTGTCATTATTGGGTATTGTGTGTAGATTTTTGAGGGGGAAAAAACGAAATGTGGAAAAAGTCAAGGGGTGCACTGTATATGATTGTTTGGGATTTTTTTTCAAAAGCTACAAATTGATGTTGTTGGTAGTAAGTGGGTGATTTGTGTATGCAAAGTATTCTCATTGTTAATAACATCCTCATAGGAACTGGAGAACTGTTTCCGCTCATGAATAATTCCAACACAAATTAAGATTTCTGATTGAATTCCAACCCACTCTAGAAATATGTAATGGAATGTTTTGAACTTCCATAAATGGCACTTAGCTAATAGAGAATTGTACTAATCCTGTCCTGGAGACTACAGTGTGTTTCAGTTCAGATGCCTCTCCTCACTATAATGTGCTGTATACAGACTGATATTTATGCTCTCTAATGTTGAGGCCAGGTATTTGACATGACACTCAGGTAGCAGGCAGTCCTCTGTAGCTATTGTTAGCAGAATAATTCCTCCTGAATAGACCTACCACTGCAGACCTGGGTTCAAATAGTCATTCGGATTCTGAAAGCAATAGAATTAAAGGTGCAAACACCACCCATCTGGCACTCTAGGCAGACTCAATCAAACACTCAAAATATTTCAAGGAAGCCAAATATTACTTGAGCCCAGGTCTGCCTCAGTACAGACTACTGGCCAGTTGCTTCAAGGCGGCAGCTTTGGGCGCTGCATTATCATGATTCTGCATTGCAGATATACAGTGCTTTCAGAAATTACTCACACCACTTTTTCTACATTTTCTTGTTACAGCCTGAATTTAAAACTAATACAATTTAGATGTGTTTTTTTTGTAAATTTTTACAAATTAATTAAAAGCTGAAATGTCTTGAGTCAATAAGTATTCAACCCCTTTGTTATGCCAAGCCTAAATAAGTTCAGGAGTAAAAATGTGCTTAACAAGTCACATAAGTTTAATGGACTCACTCTGTGCAATAATAGTGTTAAACATCATTTTTGAATTACTACCTCATCTCTGTACCCCACACATACAATTTATCTGTAAGGTCCCTCAGTTGAGTTGTACATTTCAAGCATAAATGCAACCACAAAGACCAGGGAGGTTTTCCAATGCTTCACAAAGAAGGGCCTGTTGGTAGATGGGTAACAAATAAAAAGAAGCAGACATTGAATATCCCTTTAAGCATAGTGAAGGTATTAATTACACTTTGAATGGTATATCAATACACCCAGTCCATCACTTGGTCAGTCTATGTCATGGAAAGAGCAGGTGTTCCAAATGTTTTGTACACTTAGTGTATACTGGGAGTACCAGTACAAGATCAATATGCAGGTGTACGAGGTGCTCTATATATACAAAAGGATGTGGCCACCCCTTAAAATTAGTGGATTCTGCAATTTAAGCCACACACGTTGCTGACAGGTGTATAAAATCGAGCAAACAGTCATGCAATCTCCATAGACAAACATTTGCAGTAGAATGGCCTTACTAAAGAGCTCAGTGACTTTCAACGTGGCAGTGTCATAGGATGCCACCTTTCAAGTCAGTTTGTCAAACTTCTGCCCTGCTAGAGCTGCCCCAGTCAACTCTAAGTGCTGTTATTGTGAAGTGGGAAACGTCTAGGAGCAACAACGGCTCAGCCGTGAAGTGGTAGGCCACACAAGCTCACAGAACGGGAGTGCTGAAACGCGTAAAAACGTGTCTTACCTCGGTTGCAACACTCACTACCGAGTTCCAAACTGCCTCTGGAAGCAGCGTCAGCACAATAACTGTTCGTTTGGAGCTTCATGGACTGGTTATCCATGGTCGAGCAGCCGCATCACCATGCACAATGTCAAGGGTCGGCTGGAGTGGTGTAAAGCTCGCCGCCATTGGACTCTGAAGTGGACTCTGAAGTGACAAATCTGGGTTTGGCGGATGTCAGGAGAATGGTACCTGCCTGAATGCATAGTGCCAACTGTAAAGTATTGGTGGAGGAGGAATACTGGTCTAGGGCTGTTTTTCATGGTTTGGGCTAGGTCCCTTAATTCGAGTTAAGGGAAATTTTAACACTACAGCATACAATGACATTCTAGACAATTATGTGCTTCCAACTTTGTGGCAACAGTTTGGGGAAGGCCCTTTCCTGTTTCATCATGACAATGCCCCTGTGCAGAAAGTGAGGTCCATACAGAAATGGTTTGTCAAAATCAGTGTGGAAGAACTTGACTGGCCTGCACAGAGCCCTGACTTCAACCCTATCGAACACCTTTGCGATGAATTGGAACACTGACTGCGAGCCAGGCCTAATCGCCCAACGTCAGTGCCCGACATCACTAATGCGCTTGTGGCTGAATGGAAGCAAGTCCCCACAGCAATGTTCCAACATCTAGTGGAAAGCCTTCCTAGAAGAGTGGAGGTTGTTATAGCAGCAAAGGGGGGGACAACTCCATATTATTGCCTGTGATTTTAGAATGAGATATTCAATGAGCAGGTTTCCACATACTTTTGGTCATGTAGTGTATTTGAGGTAGTTATGTAAATGAAGGCAGGGTAGAATGACTAGGCATTCAGGCTACATAATAATGAGAAGTACAATAAATAACAGAGTAGCAGCAGCATATGATGAGTGTAAATGTGTGTGTGTGTTTGTGTTGTCCTTATGCATTTGCATGTGCATATGCAGTGTATGTGGATGTGTGTGAGATGTCATGTCAGATCGGCGATAACGACAAGGAAGGAAGGCAGGAAGGATCCATTTTAAGAGTACTCAAACAGGTCCTGTGCTTAACACAGGGTGAAAAGGGACATTTGTGTTTATTTTGTACTGGCCAGTGATGCACAGAGAGGTAATAGATTTTGGGAGATGTTAGCTGGGTGAGATGAGGACCTAAGGGTCTTGGACTGGAACAAACAGCTGTTTCATAATGTACTATATTGAATAGCTGTTTATCACACCCTCATGTAACACGGATGCAGCCGGGGTTCTCTTCACGTGTGGCTTTTGTTTTAGCTGTTGGGGCCATGCTCAATACAATACATATTTTTTTTACCCATTTGCACAAAATTGATACATTTGCAGTCAGCACTGGGATTTGAACCGACAACCCTCCAGTTACTGGCCTCGTTTCTCTAACATCGAGGCTACAGCCAACTGTACTGAGATGGTTCAATATGACTCTGAATAAACTGGTTGTTCTGTTGGTGTCCGGTAATTTAGCTTTATGACTAATTTCCATGTTTTCATTACGGTAAGAATGTCCTGACAGAGGAGGAAGAGTTACCTTGTTGTTTTTTGGGGTACTTAATTGAAGTCATTTTCACTAGCAAGTCCTGTGGCACTTTACGCCTCGCCATCTCTTTCATTCCATTTTTTAAAAGCCTCATTTGACAATGTTTTGGCAGGATACAGGCTTTCTAAAGGCTATTGTCTTACGTCAGTGGCTTCCAGCAGATTGTCTTCTGTTGTAAAGCAGTCGATATCCATCATACAGGAGCTTCTTACGCTCTCTGACCCCCCTTTATTCCCTTGGCTGTCATCCCAGTAACAGCTGCAGTCAGGCCCACTAGAACCCCAGCTACCCTGGGCTATTATTGGAAGTTTCCAAACCCCTCTTCAGAAAGTTTGAGTTTTCTCACTCTTTCCAACTCCTGTAGCTTAAAGGAGGCACTGGATATGTGCAGCTTTGGATTGAACGCTATCCCTTCACTTTTTTTTTTCTTTTTGTATTGATGGAATGGCAATATCGCTAGCTTCTTTAGAGCATCAGGAAATGTCAATGCCCACAGGCAAACACGTTCTCAATATCAACATGATTTGCTCTTCTGAGTGGTAATAATTAGGCTATAGCTTCACACATCACTCACTGATCCCCTTATGTCTGTTGATTTTCCATCAACAGTTACAACCCCTCATCATAATGCCTATATACCATTGTCATAACAACGACATAACGGATGTCATAACCAGTCATGACTTGTGGTGTTGGCCTTATGACTGGGAAGGTTCAAGCAAAGTGTTACCCTGGTAACTCCACCAGATGCTCTCCATTGAGATGGTCTCCCAAACTGTAACGTCCGTTGTTAAATGAAGACCAAGGTGCAGCGTGGTCATTTTAAATGTTCCACCAACAACAATAAACAACTCAACGAATGTAAAGCTAGGAGTGCAACACATGCAACACACAAAGACAAGATCCCACAACAGAAGGTGGGGAAAAGGGCAGCTGCCTCTGATTGGGAACCATACTCGGCCAACAAAGATATATAAACATAGATTTCCCACCCTAATCAGACCCTGGCGTGACACAAACACTAACCAGTGTGTCTGTCTTCTACATGTCTTTGTCCAGGTGGCTGACTTTATCCACTCTCTTCACGGCTGTGATGAACAAGCCAAGCAGTTCAAAGAGGAGGTAAGAGATGACACACCCTCTATCCACCCTCTGGTCCCCCTCCTCTAGTCCCCCTTTAGTTGCCCTCTAGACCCCTCTGGCCCCTCTCTAATCTCCCTCTAGTCCCCTTCTAATCCCCTCAGGTCCCCTTCTAATCCCCTTCTGGTCCCCCTCTAGTCTTCCCTGGCCCCCTCTAATCCCCTCTGGTACCCCTCTGGCCTCCCTCTAATCCCCCTCTAATCCCCCTCTAGTCCCCCTCCTCTAGTCCCCTCTGGCCCTCCTCCTCTAGTCCCCTCTGGCCCCCCTCTAGTCCCCCTCTGGCCCCCCTCTAGTCTCCTCTGGCCCCTCTCTGGCCTGCCTCTAGTCCCCTTTAATCCCCTCTGGCCCCCCTCTAATCCCCTCTGGTCTGTATCTGGCCCCCCTTTAGTCCCCTCTGTCCCCCCTTTAGTCCCCTCTGTCCCCCCGTTAGTCCCCTCTGTCCCCCCTTTAGTCCCCTCTGTCCCCCCTCTAGTCCCCTCTGTCCCCCCTTTAGTCCCCTCTGGCCTGCCTCTAGTCCCCTATAGTCCCCTCTGGCCCCCCCTCTAGTCCCCTCTGGCCCCCCTCTAGTCCCCTCTGGCCCCCCTCTAGTCCCCTCTGTCCCCCCTTTAGTCCCCTCTGTCCCCCCTTTAGTCTCCTCTGGCCCCCCTCTAGTCCCCTTTAATCCCATCTGGCTCCCCTGTAATCCCCTCTGGTCTCTATCTGGCCCCCCTCTAGTCCCCTCTGGTCTCTATCTGGCCCCCCTCTAGTCCCCTATGGCCCCCCTCTAGTCCCCTCTGGAACCCTTCTAGTCCCCTCTGGCCCCCCTCTAGTCCCCTCTGGCCCCCCTCTAGTCCCTTCTAGCCCCCCTCTAGTCCCCTCTGGCCCCCCTCTAATCCCCTCTGGTCCCCCTCCTTTAGTCCCCTCTCGCTCTCCTCCTCTAGTCCCCTCTGGCCCCCCTCTAGTCCCTCTCTGGCCCCCCTCTAGTCTCCTCTGGCCCCTCTCTGGCCTGCCTCTAGTCCCCTTTAGTCCCCTCTTTCCCCCTTCTAGTCCCCTCTGTCCCCCCTTTAGTCCCCTCTGTCCCCCCTTTAGTCCCCTCTGTCCCCCCTCTAGTCCCCCTCTAGTCCCCTCTGTCCCCCCTTTAGTCCCCTCTGGCCCCCCTTTAGTCCCCTCTGTCCCCCCTTTAGTCTCCTCTGGCCCCCCTCTAGTCCCCTTTAATCCCCTCTGGCTCCCCTGTAATCCCCTCTGGTCTCTATCTGGCCCCCCTCTAGTCCCCTCTGGTCTCTATCTGGCCCCCCTCCAGTCCCCTCTGGAACCCCTCTAGTCCCCTCTGGCCCCCCTCTAGTCCCCTCTGGTCCCCCTCTAGTCCCCTCTAGTCCCCTGTGGC
Source organism: Oncorhynchus mykiss (assembly GCF_013265735.2). Lineage (NCBI taxonomy): Eukaryota > Metazoa > Chordata > Actinopteri > Salmoniformes > Salmonidae > Oncorhynchus > Oncorhynchus mykiss. The sequence continues at coordinate 19,542,893 of NC_048579.1, forward strand.
CCCCCACTAGTCCCCTCTGGCCCCCCTCTAATCCCCTCTGGTATCTCTCTGGTCCCCCTCTAGTCCCCTCTGGCCCCCCTCTAGTCCCCCTCTGGCCCCCCTCTAGTCTCCTCTGGCCCCTCTCTGGCCTGCCTCTAGTCCCCTTTAATCCCCTCTGGCCCCCCTCTAATCCCCTCTGGTCTGTATCTGGCCCCCCTTTAGTCCCCTCTGTCCCCCCTTTAGTCCCCTCTGTCCCCCCGTTAGTCCCCTCTGTCCCCCCTTTAGTCCCCTCTGTCCCCCCTCTAGTCCCCTCTGTCCCCCCTTTAGTCCCCTCTGGCCTGCCTCTAGTCCCCTATAGTCCCCTCTGGCCCCCCCTCTAGTCCCCTCTGGCCCCCCTCTAGTCCCCTCTGGCCCCCCTCTAGTCCCCTCTGTCCCCCCTTTAGTCCCCTCTGTCCCCCCTTTAGTCTCCTCTGGCCCCCCTCTAGTCCCCTTTAATCCCATCTGGCTCCCCTGTAATCCCCTCTGGTCTCTATCTGGCCCCCCTCTAGTCCCCTCTGGTCTCTATCTGGCCCCCCTCTAGTCCCCTATGGCCCCCCTCTAGTCCCCTCTGGAACCCTTCTAGTCCCCTCTGGCCCCCCTCTAGTCCCCTCTGGCCCCCCTCTAGTCCCTTCTAGCCCCCCTCTAGTCCCCTCTGGCCCCCCTCTAATCCCCTCTGGTCCCCCTCCTTTAGTCCCCTCTCGCTCTCCTCCTCTAGTCCCCTCTGGCCCCCCTCTAGTCCCTCTCTGGCCCCCCTCTAGTCTCCTCTGGCCCCTCTCTGGCCTGCCTCTAGTCCCCTTTAGTCCCCTCTTTCCCCCTTCTAGTCCCCTCTGTCCCCCTTCTAGTCCCCTCTGTCCCCCCTTTAGTCCCCTCTGTCCCCCCTCTAGTCCCCTCTGTCCCCCCTCTAGTCCCCCTCTAGTCCCCTCTGTCCCCCCTTTAGTCCCCTCTGGCCCCCCTTTAGTCTCCTCTGGCCCCCCTCTAGTCCCCTTTAATCCCCTCTGGCTCCCCTGTAATCCCCTCTGGTCTCTATCTGGCCCCCCTCTAGTCCCCTCTGGTCTCTATCTGGCCCCCCTCCAGTCCCCTCTGGAACCCCTCTAGTCCCCTCTGGCCCCCCTCTAGTCCCCTCTGGTCCCCCTCTAGTCCCCTCTAGTCCCCTGTGGCCCCCCACTAGTCCCCTCTGGCCCCCCTCTAATCCCCTCTGGTATCTCTCTGGTCCCCCTCTAGTCCCATCTGGCCCCCCTCTAGTCCCCTCTAGTCCTTCTCTAGTCCCCCCCGTCCGAAGTAATCTAAATAGTTTTAATGCTGGCCCTCCTCCATACGGCGAAACAGGTGTGGAGTAGCCTTTGCCCGTATAGTTGTTAGGCTGCCGTCTGCAACAAAACACTCAGAGAAATGGATTCTCTTCCTTCGTCTCCACTATGTTTGGGCCACTATGTTTGGTTTGTTTGAGTTGATAATTATACCGAGGTAAGGAGACATGACTGGAATCCAAAGCAATTCATTAAATGCTAGTAGCAGTAGCGATTAGCATTCCGAGCACAGCCATCTTTCCCTCAGCTAATCTGACTCTAGTATTTGCCATTGCTCTCTTGGTTATTGAAATCACTTTTTCACCAATCGCAGTTAACACTCCACAGTTGTGCTTTTTACATACACAAAATGTGAGTTGCACGTTTAGTCGTTGAACAAGCATTCACCATGATCAAACGGCTCATACTCTCTGTATAGTGGCAGATAAGATCTGTAGCCCTTAGAGAGTGAGAGGGATTTTTTTTCTAAGTCTCACTGGGTTCAATTGACTGTATATCAGCTGTTGACCCATGCTGTAATCTGATTGGTTGTCGTCCAACAGCAAATTGACGGGAAAGCCTTCTTGCTGCTGACCCAGCGCGACATCGTCAAGATCATGAGCGTGAAACTCGGTCCTGCCCTCAAGATATACAACTCCATCCTGATGTTCAAGCACGCTGAGGACAACCAATCGGCAGCTGGCAACGCCAACACATGAAGCATCGGAAGCCACACCCACCAGGCCCACCCTATGTGTCTGTCAAACACATAGATTTACTGTATGGATTCATTCCAAAATCCCTGACCCCTGACTCCTGCTCCTTCACCTTGGCCTACAGGCACTTTAGTTAAAGGACTTGAACTTCAACTAATGCCGCTACATGATCTGTCCAGACCGATGGACTTTCAGGTTTGTGTGTGTGCATGTGCGTGCGTGTGTGTGTCTTCTTCCTTGGACACAGCCTCTAATTCTGCCTTTAATACTCAAATGTGGGTGTCATGAAGGTCAACTCAACAAAACCCGCATTTACAGCTACACAGCACAGTTTTCTATGTCTTTTACGCTGTAGCTTCTCCATGCTCTACTTTTCTCCTTCAGGATCAAAGAAGTGACAATCACCATCAACAGTACAAAGCCGTGTACTACATCATGACAAACTGGGCTTTTTCTGGGTCATCACGGTGCTATGTGTATTCCGATTACAGTCTACATCACAGTACGGGAGTTGACCTCTGGTACTACCAGCTTACGATCTCTGTCTATCGACTCAAACAGGGATACATATTCCAAACGTCTCTGCCATTTTGATTTGTTTTGATTCTATTTTGTATAAATGTTATGTCACTACCTATATCCACTCACCTATATTTATTGTGAAAAATATCTTGGTGTTTGCATAGTTGAAGGAAATTAATATATTATATATGAGGAAATTGTTTTAAATTTAATTTGATAATATATTGCACATTAGAAGAACGAAAAATAACTTTACTTACGTTTTGGAAAATGTAAAACCATGGGATAGCTTTGAGCTGAAGATTAGTCTAAATAAGTGTCATTTATGTTATTATAATGTTAAGGTAGTTAAGATATCTTACGTAGTCTTACTTTCTGTGGTACTGCAGCTGGAGACAATAGCCATGTACGTTTATCATGATTTACCTTTTGATCCATACTCGTTGAAAAGGACCAATATTGTATTTTCTGTTCTCCTTCATTTTCATTTTTTCTCTCCTTTTTACCATTGGGGTAAGTTTTCTCACAGTCCTGATAGGTTGAAGTTGTTTTCTTATTATCAAAGAACAGCATACTTGATCTTCTGCACAATTAAGAGTTTAATCGTATATTTTGCTATAACTTGGAACAACTGTGCTATATCATTTGTTCTCTAGTCTTAATATGAATGTTGCTACTAAATTTCAACAGAACTCCATTGAAACTTCAGGAATATGAAGAAACCGTTTACTGTACTTTCTGCTTTTTTCCTATAGGGACTTTCTCTCTATCCCAAATGTCAAGCATCCGGAAACCTATATTTTATTCTGATGCTGCTTGTCTTTCTCAATGCTGTAACGCGCAAGACTGCTGTTTAGTGCATGGACAATAGTGCTACATCTTGGTACAACCTCCAATATGGAGTTAGATATCTGCCCTTAACATATTCTACACGTATTTAGGTGACTCACAATCTATTTTGGCGGATATCTACCTCCATATATCGACCACTTATCTATGAAAATGACAACTAATTGAACCATAAAGATGTGTTGTACATATTTGTAAACCCTGTTTCTTACATTGAATTTACACTTTGTACACACTTAATGGATTCAGATCACATGACTTCACAATCCAAATAAACAGTGCAAAGTCCCTGCCGTCTCCACACTCCGTTTTAGTTCTCCTCAAGACAGTTTTGCATTATTTATTGTTTGACTACTACAGTGCGAAGGCTGCACGCCCATTTCCAACTTCCAATGTCCCCCTTGACATTATGTACAAAAATGGAAATTAATGGACTGTGGCTGGGATTTATTCAACTGCAGATAGTGGTCTTCCGGATTGCACTTTCTATTTGATTTGCACAGCAGTGTGTTTCGGATGGTTAATTTAGATACTGGCAGTCCTGTGGTGTGACACATTCAGTTCTGACTGCAAACCAGTCATCCACTGCTGCAAAACCAGACTGACAATTTCAGGGACACACTGCTTTGAAAATCAAACACACTTTGCAGTCCCATTTCTCTCTGTGACCACCCTGAAAGGGACAGAAGGTCAACACGACATTGACCCTGCATACTCTACTCTACTCATAACCAGGATCCCCGAAATACATCTCAGTCCTGTACTCTACATGGAAGCAGCAGAACTGATGATGCGAGACCAAGATACTTCATACATTATTCAAACAAAATTTTAAGAAAACAATGTGCTTGTTCAGTATCCCATAACTATGCCTCCAGGACATATGAATACCTATTATGAATATATTGAATTGAATACAATAGATTGGATATTTTTATACTTACATGAAAACACACTGACTGAAAAAAAATAGAAAGCACATGAACATGGCTGGTATAGAGTGTTTTGATGTAACCCCAAGGGCATTTGACCCCAGGAGAGTATGGTGGCACATCCCACATCATATGCAGGCTTTATCCTCTGTAGCCCTAAAATTAAACTTGGGACCTTGAAGCCAGTTCCACTGCATTTTCTTTCATTCTTCCCCTTTAATCAGGGACTGATTTTGACCTGGGACACCAGGTGGGTGCAATTCATTATCAGGTAGAACAGAACCAGCAGCCTCCGCACCTCAGAAGGTAAGAGTTGAATACCCGATACTCTATAGTAGCAGTCTTATTTACTGTTCTTTCTCTTGGTGTAGTGTGTGCAGTAAGCCTATGTATCAAAGCTATATTCATGTTATCCTCTTATAGAAATTGTAGGTGGTCTCCTGGAGCCCTTGGACCCAAGCTCGTTTATATAAAAATAGATATACAACAACAACAACAACAACAACAAAATATATACACAGTGCCTTGTAAAAGTATTCAGACCCCTTGGAAAGGTTCACATTTTGTGTTACAAAGTAGGATTAAAATAGATTGAGTTGTCTTTTTTCCATCGACAATCTACACATAATATTCTGTAATGTCAAAGTGGAAGAAAAATTCAAAAAATGAAATAACTCAAATATAGTTGTTGCATAAGTATTCAACTCCCTCAGTCAATACATGTTAGAAACACCTTTCCCATTGATTACAGCTGTGAGTCTTCTTGGGTAAGTCTACTGTTTAAGAGATTTCACAACTGTATTATGCAATATTTGCTCATTATTCTTTAACAAATTATTTAAGCTCTATCAAGCTGTTGGGGATCTGGGCTAAACAACAACTCATGTCTTGCCATAGATTTTCATGCAGATTTAATTCAAAACTGTAACTTGGCCACTCAGGAACGTTCTTCTTGGTTAGCATCTCCAGTGTGGATTTGGCCTTGTCTTGTAGATTATTGTCCTGCTGAAAGGTGAATTACTCTTACAGTCTCTGGTGTAAAGCAGACTGAAACAAGTTTTCCTCTAGGATTTTGCCTGTGCTTAGCACCATCCTGTTTCTTTTTATCCTGAAAAAAAAAACCGTATTTGCCAATGTCAAGCATACCCATACCATGATGCAGCCACCACCATGCTTGACAATAAGGAAGCAGTTACTCAGTGTTGTTGTGTTGGATTTGCCCCGAACATAGGCTTTGCATTTAGGTCACAAAGTGTATTCCTTTGCTGTGTTTTTTCTTCTTATTCAGTATTACATTAGTGCCTTTTTGGAATATTTTCTATTCTGTATACATGTATTTTTCTTTTCACTCTCTGTCATTTAGGTCATTATTGTGGCGTCACGACAATGTTGATCCATCCTCCGTTTTCTCCCATCACAGCCATTGAACTCTGTAGCTGTATTAAAATCATGGTAACATCCCTGAGCCGTTTCATTCCTGTCTTGCAGCTCAGTTCAGAAAGATGACTATCTTTAATGTGTCTGGTTTAATTCATAATCCACAGCATAGTTATTAACATGACCAAAGAGATATTCAATGTCTGATTTGTTGTTGTTACCCATCTACCGATCACTGCCCTTCTGTATGAGGCTTTCAAAAAGCTCCCTGGTCTTTGTAGTTGAATCTGTGCTTGAAATTCAACATTTGACTGAGGACCTTACAGATGTATGCATGGAGGACATAGGAAGGGTTGGTCATAAAGAAATTATGTCAACCCCTATTATTTCAGTGAGTCCATGTAATTTATGTGATTTGTTAATTACCCCTGAACTATTCAGGCTTGCCTAAACAAAGAGGTCGAATATTCATGCCAGGACAATATTTTAGTTATTGAATGTTTTATATATCAAAAAATTATAATTCCTCCACTTTGACATTACAGAGTATTTTGTGTAGATTGTTGACAAAAATAACAAATCCATTTTAATCCCACTTTGTGACAATAAAATGTGAAGAAATCCAAGGGGTCTGAATACTTTTGCAAGGCACTATATACAGTATATATATACTATATACAGAGTATATAAAATATTAGGAACCACCTGCTCTTTCCATGACATAAACTGACCAGATGTGAAAGCTATGATCCCTTATTGATGTCACATGTTAAATCCACTTTAAATCAGTGTAGATGATTGGTTAAAGAATGATTTTTAAGCCTAGAGAAAATTGAGATGTGGATTGTGTATGCGTGCCATTCAGAGGGTGAATGGGCAAGACAAAATATTTAAGAGCCTTTGAAGGGGTTTGGTAGTAGGTGCCAGGCGCACCAGTTTGAGATCAACGTCAAACTACAACGCAGCTGGGTTTTTCACGCTCAACATTTTCCCGTGAGTGTCAAGAATGATCCATCACCCAAAGGACATCCAGCCAACTTGCCGCAACTGTGAGAAGCATTGCAGTCAACATGAGCCAGCATCCCTGTGAAACGATTTCGACACCTTGTCGAGTCTATGTCCAGACGAATTGAGGCTGTTCTGAGGGCAAAAGGGGGTGCATCTCAAAATTAGGAAGGTGTAAGGTGTTCCTAATGTTTTGTACAGTCAGTGTGTATATGTATGTATGTATATATATGTATGTGTGTATATATACAGTTGAAGTCGGAAGTTTACATACACTTAGGTTGGAGTCATTTAAACTTGTTTTTCAACCACTCCACAAATGTCTTGTTAACAAAGTATAGTTTTGGTAAGTCGGTTAGGACATCTACTTTGTGCATGACTCAAGTAATTTTTCCAACAATTGTTTACAGAAAGATTATTTCACTTATAATTCACTGTATCACAATTCCAGTGGGTCAGAAGTTTACATACACTAAGTTGACTGTGCCTTTAAACAGCTTAGAAAATTCCAGAAAATGATGTCATGGCTTTAGAAGCGTCTGTTAGCCTAATTGACATCATTTGAGTCAATTGGAGGTGTACCTGTGGATGTATTTCAAGGCCTACCTTCAAACTCAGTGCTTCTTTGCTTGACATCATGAGAAAATCAAAAGGAATTAGCCAAGACCTCAGAAAAAAAATTGTAGACCTACACAAGTCTGGTTCATCCTTGAGAGCAATTTCCAAATGCCTGAAGGTACCACGTTCATCTGTACAAACAATAGTACGCAAGTATAAACACCATGGGACCACGAAGCCGTCATACCGCTTAGGAAGGAAACATGTTCTGTCTCCTAGAGATTAATGTACTTTGCTGCGAAAAGGGCAAATCAATCCCAGAACAACAGCAAAGGACCTTGTGAAGATGCTGGAGGAAACGGGTACAAAAGTATCTATATCCAAAGTAAAATGAGTCCTATTTCGACATAACCTGAAAGGCCACTCAGCAAGGAAGAAGCCACTGTTCCAAAACCACCATTAAAAAGCCAGACTACGTTTTCCAACTGCACATGGAGACAAAGATTGTACTTTTTGGAGAAATATCCTCTGGGTCTGATGAAAAGAAAATATAACTTTTGTAGGGACCTGTTTCCTCCAGCATCTTCACAAGGTCCTTTGCTGTTGTTCTGGGATTGATTTGCACTTTTTGTCTTCAGTGCGCCTCCACAGTCCAGTACGTCCTGCGCCTCCTCCCCGTACTCGCCCTGAGGTGCATGTCACCAGCCCGGTGCCACCTGTACCGGCCCCACGCATCAGCCCTACAGTGCGCCTCCACAGTCCAGAGCTTCTGGCGACAGTTCCCAGTCCAGAGCTTCCGGCGACAGTTCCCAGTCCAGAGCTTCCGGCGACAGTTCCCAGTCCAGAGCTTCCGGTGACAGTTCCCAGTCCAGAGCTTCCGGCGACAGTTCCCGGTCCGGAGCTTCCGGTGACAGTTCCCGGTCCGGAGCCTCCGGCTATGTTTCACAGTCCGGAACCTCCGGCTACGTTTCACAGTCCGGAACCTCCAACGACGTTTCACAGTCCGGAACCTCCAACGACGTTCCACGGTCCGGAACCTAGAACGACGATCCACGGTCCGGAACCGCCAACGACGATCCGGAACCTCCAATGACAGTCTGCGGTCTGGAACTTTGATGTCTTCACTGTTTTTCTACAATGTAGAGAATAGTAAAAATAAAGAAAAACCCTTGAGTGAGTAGTTGTGTCCAAACCTTTGACTGGTAATGTGTATATATAAAACAATGTTTTATTTTATTTTATTCAACCACACGTACACATAGATTTTGTATTGTAAATATGTGTAGATTTGTAATGTCATGTAATATTTTGAATTGTATATAACTGCCTTAATGTTGCTGGACCCCAGGAAGAGTAGCTGCTGCCTTTGCAGCAGCTAATGAGGATCCTTAATAAAGACAAATGCATACCACAGGTTTTATTGTGGAATAGGTTTTATCACAAGCACGTACAGGTAACTGCCAAAATAAAGGAAACCCCAACATGAAAGGGAAAGGGGGATACCTTGTCAGAAGCCTCTTAATAGGGTGTTGTTGGGCCACCACGAGCTGACAGAAAAGATTCAACGCACCTCGGCATAGATTCTACAATGTGCACCTAAACCATGCCAGGAAAATGCACCCAACCCATAATATACTTTGAATTCCCTCATTTATTCAAGTGTTTCCTTTATTTTGTTAGTTACCAGTGTGCCTACAGTCGGGAAGGCCGCATATAATCCATAGAAGGGTTTTGGAACCTCTTCCTGTTGAAATTGAAGTGTTAAACTCATTGGTACACTAGCAAAGGCTCCCAGTCCTGACTTGAATGGGAACTGTCATCTATGGATTGTAGAAAACTTAGCTCTGGGGCCTATGACTTCTTAATACGGCCCTGATTGTCTCTTAGTGTGTTTGGATGCAATTCTGTTCTGCACAGAACTGTATGTGGTGTCTCGAGAAACAATGCCTCTGTGTGACTTAATATCTTCCCACTGACTTTGTAATTTAGAAGATAGTCTTCAACTCCGTGCTATTCAAGTAATGCTAGCAGGAGGTAGTCTTAGGCTTAAACAAGTCTACCACAGTGTTCATTTGATTATAACGCTACTGAGAATGAAGATATAGAGTCCCTTTGGAAAGTTTTCAGACCACTAGACTTTTTCCACATTTTGTTACATTACAGCCTTAATCTAAAATTAAATAAATAAAAATACTCAGCAATCTACAGAAATACCTTATTTACATAAGTATTCCGACCCTTTGCTATGAGAATTGAAATTGAGCTCTGGTGCATCCTGTTTCCATTGATCATCCTTGAGACATTTCTACAACTTGATTGGAGTCCACCTTGGGTAAATTCAGTTGATTGGACATGATTTGGAAAGGCACACACCTGTCTATATAAGGTCCCACAGTTGACAGTGCATGTCAAAGCACAAACCAAGCCATGAGGTCGAAGGAATTGTCCGTAGAGCTTCGAGGCACAGATCTGGGGAAGTGTACAAAAAACGTTTTGCAGCATTGAAGGTCCCCAAGAACACAGTGGCTCCATTATTCTTAAATGGAAGAAGTTTGGAACCACCAAGACTCTAGAGCTGGACTCCCGGCCAAACTGAGCAATCGGGGGAGAAGAGAGGTGCCCAAGAATCCAATACTCACTCTTACAGAGCTCTAGGGTTCCTCTGTGGAAATAGGAGAAACTTCCAGAAGGACAACCATCTCCGCAGCACTCCACCAATCAGGCCGTTATGGTAGAGTGGCCAGACGGAAGCCACTCCTCAGTAAAAGGCACATGACAGCCCGCTTGGAGTTTGCCAAAAGGCACCTAAAGATTCTCAGACCATGAGAAACAAGATTCTCTGGTCTGATGAAATCAATATTAAACTTCTTGGCCTGAATGCCAAGCGTCACGTCTGTAGGAAACCTAGCACGATCCCTACGGTGAAGCGTGGTGGCAGAATTATGCTGTGGGGATGTTTTTCAGCGGCAGGGACTGGGAGACTAATCCGGATCAAGGGAAAGATGAAAGGAGAAAAGTACAGAGAGATCCTTTATGAAAACCTGCTCTAGGACCTCAGACTGGGGCTAAGGTTCACTTTCCAACAGAACAACGACCCTAAGCACACAGCCAAGACAATGCAGGTGTGGCTTCGGGAAAAGTCTCTGAACCCAGCCAGGGCCCGGACTTGAACGCGATCTAACAACTCTGGAGAGACCTGAAAATAACTATGCAGCAACCTGACAGAGCTTGAGTGGATCTGCAGCTAAGAATGGGAGAAACTCCCCAAATACAGGTGTGCCAAGCTTGTAGCGTCATATCCAATTAGACTCGGCTGTAATCGCTGCCAAAGGTGCTTCAACAAAGTACTGAGTAAAGGATCTGAATACTTATGTAAATGTTATATTTCCTTTATTTATTTTATTAGCAAAAATGTCTAAAAACCTGGTTTTGCTTTGTCGTTATGGGTTATTGTGTACAGGGGTAAAGGTTTACCCCCAATGTACAGGGGTAAAGGTTTTATAGTTAAGCTCTAGTGACCATGAATGTTATAGCTTTTTTTAACTGTTGGTTAATGGGGGAGGTAGACAACAGATAATGGAAATAAATGACTCCGGGTGTAAAGTGGGGAAATTGGTGGTGTAATTTCGCTCAATGCAATGTTCCCTGTTGTTGTCTCTCTCTCTCTCCCCTCACATTCTCTTACTCTCTCTCTCTTTCTTCCTCCCTCACTCTCACTCTACCCCTCTAATGGTCTCATTCTCTTACACACACACATTCACACTTACATTAGCAACTTATAAATGGCATTCGAATTTGACGAGTGCCCTGCCAACATCCCCTAGGTTGCAGAACATGAATAACCTACTACCTACTGTATGTGCAACCAACCCTCCCGAATGCTTCAGCCCTGGTCAATAGCAGAGAGTTTGCTGATCTAGGTCTTTCTATGAGTGCTATGGGAATATTCTGGCCGCAGGGCATTTTAATTCTCATATCTCCCATGGTTGTGTGGAAGTGGCGGAAAGAGCCAAGGATTTGGGTACAGCAGTGAAACAGTAGTACAAAGCATCAGACCAAGCACATTTTAGCTTGGACTGGATCCAGGCTCCCAGGTGCTTTAGTGGAAAGAAATGCAAGGCAGACATGACTCCTCGGGGAGAGCGAGGAACCCCCTGAGATATGTGTGTGTGTGTCTGTGTGTGTGCGTGCGTGCATTCTCAATGCCGTGTGTACGTGCATGTTCTTGGAGGTATTGAGGGCACCTGCGAGCAGGAGAATTAATGGTTGTCGGTACTGTATGTTCTGACAAACAGAGGCTATAAGCTGCAGCATAAGCTGCTCACATCAAAGGCGGAGGTTTGGCTTTATTAAGGCTCTTTCTAGGCACATAGGTGTTTTCCACTGCACCAGTGGCTGGTTCAACAACCTGGACCTTGTTACCAGCAAGCTTCTTCATCTTTGAATCCAAGCTTATCTGGGTAAATTGCTGGCTTGGTGTTATGTGGAGTTGAATTTCAAAGGGCTTCATTGTAGATGCTGTATGTTTTAGCATATGGTGGATGGGAAAGTGCAGTGGTATGAGTATCAATATGGTTTTTCAACGTATAGTTAATCTATTTGAAAATACAATGCCAATACAGGGATACCCATTTCCATCCTACCCTATTCGGATTTAAGTATGGATATTTTAAAGCATTCAATAATGCATTTATAGTAGATAGCTGCCACATTTGACCATACACCATGATATGAACTTTGGATGAATTGGATTTTACATGATAAATTGCTTTAAAGTTAGCTGCACATACATGTATATTGGGCTCCCAAGTGGCGCAGCAGTCTTAGCCAATGCATCTCAGTGCTAGAGGTGTCACTACAGACCCTGGTTCAATTCCAGGATCTATTTCAACTGGCTGTAATTGGGAGTCCCATAGGGCGGCACACAATTGGCCCATCGTCACCAGGGTTTGGCCTGGTTAGGCCGTCATTGTAAATAAGAATTAGTTCTTAACTAACTTGCCTAGTTAAATAAAGGTTATATTTTGCTCTGATGGAGGTATTTTCAATCCTAGTGCTTGAGAAACACTGGGTGCAGGCATTTGTTCTGGCTCAGCATTGACTAATTAACAATCTAACTAATGATTAATTCAACTAATTAGCAAGCACATGTTTAGCTGATTCAGATGGGTCAGCACTGGATTGGATCAGAAACCTCTACATACTATGGCTCAGACCAGTACTGAAGAACACCAATGGATTCTAACTTCATGTGGACCAATATTGTACTGCTTAAATTACTGTAGGTAAAATGCAGGTGACATAACTTTCACAGAACAGAGAATACCTACTGCATTTTTCTGTGGGTTCTGGGTATATTCACCAACACCAATAGGCTACCTGTTTTCCCACAAAGAAAATCTTACCCCCACATGCATTTCTTTAGAAATATTAAGGCTACTGAATAAATACCACATAACATAATGACATAATGAATGCATCATAATCATAGTGCATGTGGTTCTGAGCACACAGGGTTGGGGAGTACAATTAACAGATTACAAAAAACGGCAACTGTAATAGGTTACCAGCTAAAATATTGTAATCAGATTACAGATACTTTTGAAAAACTAGATGATTACTTTTAAAATCAGAAAGGATGTTTGCGATGTTTTTTTTTATTTGACACTCCTCTGTTTTCTCAATGGCATTCGAATCAGCATTGAAAAAAGGCGCAAATTTAAGTTTGTGCCACCTGAGCAAGTCTGACCAAAAGCCAGAGACCACTTTGATGACACACCAAATGTTTAATGGATCGAAGGAAATGAGCACGAATAGTATTTTTTAGGCTACAGTCCAATTCTATGTCTTCCAATGGTGCGACTGCTGTCAGCATCCAAAGATTATCCAACTTGAATAAATGCTTGGAGGTAAGGATGACAGCAGTGATGTAGTCTATGGCGACACGGATATCACTTATTATTGATATCTACATAGAGCATTGACGTGAATCCCACTACTGCTCTCTCATTTAGCTATTTGCGCCTTACGGATTGTGGTTGTGGATGGCTGTTCACAAATCTAAATGTGTATTTGAATCCAATAATGGTTGAATTCAAGAACTTTAAGCTGTCTATCATTCATTGTTTTTTAAACCAGTGGACAGCCAGTGAAATATTCCCTCTTGCAACGGCTGCATAGTGCGGATCCCAGCATATGGAATAAAAGTGGGGCTTTTAATGCTCAATCCCCCCAAAAATGTTTTTGTTTAACTAGGCAAGTCAGTTAAGAACAAATTCTTATTTACAATGACGGCCTAGGAACAGTGGGTTAACTGCTTTGTTAACAGGGCAGAACGACAGATTTGTACCTTGTCAGTTCGGGGATTCAATCTAGTAATGTTTCGGTAACTGTCCCCAACGCTCTAACCACTAGGCTACCTGCCGCCTAATTCATGCTGATAAAAACATCCATAGGCCTAATGGACACATGCTCAAACTCGCACACTTTCGATAGACTTAACCCTTGTGTTGTCTTAAGGGTCAAAAATGACCCGCCACTATTTTTAACAGTAGAGAAAAGCCCCTAAATTATATTTTTTTCAACTTTACATTTGATGACTTTTCCTAGAATGACCCCAAATTAGAAAAAGTGAAACATCGCTTTTGTTCATATTTCCATGAAAGCTGTACAGCACCAGGATACAAATATTGTCTTAGGGTCATTTTTGACCCAGCAGTTATAAAATCATTTACACACCACAAAAACCACAAAGACACACACACACACACACACACACACACACACACACACACACACACACACACACACATTGATAAATTGAGATTGTGTGCTACTGATTGAACTCAGACAAAACTAAAACTTCCTTGTGCATGTACAGCATCTCCCCTCCACGACCCCACACATGACTCAAGTTCACAGACAAAATAAACAACATTTCAGACCAAATAAACATTTCTTGAAAGCATTGTTTACTAATCGGGAATGCAGTCAGAGGCTATAAAGGTGCTGCAGATGACAGTCCCCCAGTTCGCTCTTTGCTGAAGCCATGAGTGCACGTTTCAGTTCCCAACAGGTCATAGATCTGATTTTATCAGATGTCCAGGAGGAACAAGAGAACAATGATTTAGAAGAGGAGGAGGTATCTGAAAAAGAAGGTTGGGAAGAATACAGCCTGATGGGTCATCTTCAGATGAAGAAGGAATCCCCCAAGCTGAAAGAGAGACATTTTTGTCAAAGAACAGCAAAATAACATGGTCCTTGTCACCATATGACAACCAGGGCATGGTGGCACCAGGGCCCACAAGACATGCAGTTGCCCAGGACATCGCCTCAACATTCTACATGTTCATTACATCAGCCATCGAAACAATCATCCTGGAGATTACAAATTTGGAGGGTTTCTGTAAATATGGAGACATCTTAAAAAGGATGGATGAGATTGACCTTACATACGGTAGGGCTGCTAATCTTAGCGGGTGTGTATAGGTCCCGAGGTGAGGCTACATGTAGTCTCTGGGATACAGAGAGTGGATGGGTGATTTTCCGTGCCACGATGCCACTGACAGTCTTTCACACTTTCTCAAGAATGCTACGATTTGATAACCGTGAGTCAAGACCTGCAAGACGAGTGAGAGACAAACTGGCGGCCATCTCCACCATCACCCAACCTCAACCTAATTGAGATGGTTTGGGATGAGTCCGGACCACAGAGTGAAGGAAAACAGCCAGCTCAGCACTTAGTTTTGAGGTTATGCTCAGGTAAAACAATTTGGCTAATCTATACTTCCAAGTCCAATTCTTGAAGATCAAGGGGTATAACATTTATTGGAATGACTGGAATTCTGATAGACTTTGTTAAACAGCCATCACTAACATAGAGAGGCTGCTGCCAACATACAGGCTCAAATCTCTGGCCACTTTATTAAATGGACCTTATAAAAGGTATCACAAGTCACTTTAAATAACGCCACTTTAATAATGTTTACATATCCTACATTACTCATCTCATATGTATGGACTGTTCTATACCATCTACTGCATCTTGCTTATGCCGCAAAGCCATCACTCATCCATATATTTATTCATCCCTTACATTTGTGTGTATAAGGTAGTTGTTGTGAATTTGTTAGATTACTTGTTAGATATTACTGCATTGTGGAACTAGAAGCACAAGCATTTCGCTACACTCGCATTAACTCTGCTAACCATTAGTATGTGACCAATAAAATTTGATTCTATTTTTTTATGTAAAGATATAACTGAATTGTATTATTATATGTAGTAGAAAGCGATGGGTTAGAAGAAGCCTACATATCCAAACACTAAAGTAAAATTGAACATCCATATATGGCCTGCTATGTAAACTTTAACATTGATTTATCCTGCAATAGATGGCATTCCAATTGGTAACATACATTTTTTTTCTTTCTAATGCTTAATAAGGATACAATAATCTAAAAAGTAACTGAATGTAATCAGATTACGTTACTGAGTTTCAGTAATCCAAAAGATACTTTACTGATTACAATTTTGAACAGGTAACTAGTAACTGTAACAGATTACATTTAGAAAGTAACCTACTGGTACAGCAGTAGCTAGTAGCTGTAGGTAAACTTGTTACTGATACGCCTAACATCTCCGGCGCAATTGATCGGTTGGATGTACTTGCTCCACCTGCAGAAATAATCTCTTATCAAAATGCGTACTCATCTTCCCCAGAATCAGTTTGAGAATTAAAAGAAAATTGTGCAATGCATATTTCGATTTGGCCTCTGTTATTGGTAAACCACTAGCCATTCTTCACATATATAACTAGATTCCGCAACCCCCCGCAATTTTGGAACCTAGGTGATGCGGTTCCATGTGGTGAAGATGCAGATAGAAAGCTCTGTAAAGATGTTTCTGAGTGCGCCAGGTGCTTTGCGCAGGTCATTTGCAGACACTAACACAAGTCCATCGTTCCTACTTCTAGCCAAAAACGTTGGAGAGGTCTCACCACACGCGTTCTGGACGTTAGCAGCAGCACAACGCTTCAGATCCAAACATGGATGGGGAGTGTTCGTTACCGAGAGGATAGTTAAGAAGGCAATTATTCAAATCCTGCAGCAATTTCAGTCGATGGCTGCTGTGGTGGTATCATAGCAACAACACCCAATAATTAGAAAAATATTAACAATAGCCCCGTATCACCCGCTGCCTGCCAGCACAAAACTCTCCATTACAAACTCGGCGCGCTGCTCTCTGACAAGACACTCCCTGGAGAGGAGCGCGGGTGAGCCGGATAAAAAGGATAGTATTTTTCTCCCAGACGCAGGTTGACTTGGAAAGGCTTAAGCCTCGATGAAAACTACATCGCCGAGTGACTGTGACTGGATCCTCTTGCTAAAGAAGATCGCCAGATCCTTTGCAAGAATGGAATTACATGGAATAAACGAAGTTTCCTTTTACGACATGAGATATCCGCGCCCGGGAATCGAAACTTTCTTTCAGGGTTTTTAATATGTGGTTGCATTGCCTGTCTTCTATGGTAAGCTTACCATTATATAGGCGTTTGGATATGATACTGAAGTAGCCTACTAGTGCTAGAATAAGCGGCTCATCTGAATTTCATGTATTTTTACTGTGCTTGTTCATTATGTGTTATAGATAGCTCCTGTCACGACCGCAGGACGCCTATTGAACATTATTTCTTTGCTCCTGCTCAATTGGGAACAAACCCGTATTTCCTTCCAATTGAAGACATTCTGTTTATGTTTTATCTATCTATGTAGATTATGTCGTGGGCCTAATGCACTATATCAATATAGCCATATCTGACCATTTATATAGGCCTGTCAATAGAGCATAACATGTAATGTTATCATAACCATGAATAGCCTACTAAATATACACCAACTGCACTTATGAATCCTCAGTTTCCTGTCCTAGGACTGGATGACTGAATAATTGACAGACATCATGCATTTGGATGTGGAGTGCTGGTAAAATCACCATGCGCATCTGTTATCATGACATGAGCTTGCCTTCCATACTTGGAAATCCACAAGCCTTACTGACTGTCCTCATAATGTGTTATATACTGAATAGTTGTTATACTCGGCTACAGTAGGCATACTATTCTTTGATTAGTTCAAAGTTAAACTCATTTGTAGCGTCAAGTGAACATTGTTTAATGGCACTGTAGGTGCGTTTCACATCAAAGTCTGTGGCATGGTCATAGATATTCTCACATGACTGGCTGCTTTGTCTGGTTGCCTCGCCATTGGCACCCCAGTGTTCCTCTTGACTCAAATTGTTATTATCATCATCATCTGTGTGTATGTGTGTGTGTGTTGTCGTGCATCTGCAAGTGTATATGTCTTAGCATGCCTCTCGTGTGTGTGTGTGTGTGTGTGTGTGTGTGTGTGTGAGCGTTTGACAGGGTTCGGTGGTTCACTATACATTGTGACTGAGTGTGATTGAAAGAGGGAATATTCATGTAATCAGAACCCCACTTTTGTTACCAGCAATTTGGAGATCAGTTACCAAGTGAGCAAACTAAACCCGTGTCATTATTAGGCTAATTATGTAATCAATTATTAAAATGTGAAGATATACTCAGGTTCTTTGTAAAGTGCATCAATTATGTTTGGAAATTGTCTCTTGAACATAAACAATAGGATTAAGATTGTTTGGGGAAAACAGCTGACATTGAAATCCTCTAATCATATAGCAAATAGAATTCTGATGAAGTAGACAATTGTGTTTGGCCATTGCCTAAGGGAACATAGGCAAACATTATGAAAATCCCTCAGATAAACAGACACAGACTCCTCAGAAACAACATTCCTGCTATTCCCCAACACAGTTTGAGATACACCTTCCCAGCACAACATGTCCCACCCCACGGGTAAACTAACCTGGCCATAGGACTCCTGTACAACCCCAGGGCATGTTTAGCACCATGACCTCATGCATGTGCAATAGAGGTGGTTTGGTGACCTTAGTAAGTTTTCCTTAGACGAGTTGCTCTGGGTCAGAGAGGATCTCCCTGCGGAGAGACAATGGCTAGGCTTCGGCTCAGCAGGCTAATGTGCTTTTCTGGCAAGCAAGACACCTGGGTTCAAACCCTGTCATTCACACAAGCATTAGAGCCCAGTAGAGTCCAGTTATAGCAATGGAGAGTGTTTAGAGGCTCTGTGAGGTTGGACAGAGCTATGGACCTGGTGAATTTACTGCAAAGAAGTAAATGGTGATGAATGTGGATGTTTATAGGATACAGGTACAGTAGTCAAGTCTCTGTGTTTGACAGAGGGGGATGAGACCACAGAGATAAATACAGTATAGTGTATCCAACTCTATTGGTGAGACATGGTGAAAAGACTGATGCAGTGCAGTAGAAAAGCTGAGGACTGTTGAGGTATGTTTCAAGTTATGTTGCTATTTATGGAGAGATGGGCGATAAGATGAGCGTTGGTGGCGGGTATATCTATCTATGAAGAGGAGAGTTTGGAGGTGTGGGAGTAGTAGATATTAATAGCAGAACTTAAATAACCAATATGCTGTATATAACCAACATGATGAAGGCTCCCAAGGAGCGCTGGAGGGACTGGTAGAGAATAGTGCCTCACAGGAGGTCGGCAGAATCAAAGGACCAACTCAATTGTGCGAAGGTACACCTTTGCTATTTCCTCAACACCAAAATGTCACCTGACTTTTACTTTTAGCCTGTTAAGTTTCCCTGTGTCACTGGAATTTCAACACATCAGGTGTCCATTTCTGAGATCATAATGTACGTCATGTGTTTACTATTCACCCTTGTTTATATACCAGGAGAATGGAGGAGAGATCAACCGTGTTATGATGCAGGTTGTATAGTTTTTGTCGATGTTTATGATGGATAGATGTAATCAAAGATGACTACAGTCTCTGTTTGCCTTTACAGCACTGACATGCTTGGAATTTCAGTATTTTACTTCTCATTAAGCCTAGAATAAATCCCTCATCAGTGTGTGTGTGCATGAGTGCTTTTGTGGTTGTGTGTGTACAGTGCGTGTGTGTGCATGACCTTGTACTTGTGTGTGTGTGCGTGCCAGCGCTCATGTGTTTAATGATCTCAGACATCATTTGACACAGGAGTTAAGGAGATCAATAGAATAGCGGGCGAAAACATCAGCACATCAACGTTTCAATGCCAGCAGCCTTCGATCCAATCCTGCATCCTTATGATGCATAGCTTTGAGGGAAATTGCACAGTGTGCTTGTTTGAGATTAGATTTACGAACTCTATTTGATCTCACATGTCATTCCTACATGACAGTTTAAATGTATCTCATTCTCCCACTGCGACGCTGAGGTTACAGATCAGTTTGCAGTTCAAAGGTTCATTCAACGATCCATAAATGCCTTATTGACTTCACAGAAGGTTGACAATACAACCCTGTCATGCTTCAGTTCCTCAATAAATGTATTTACTGTCCAGAGTGCATGTCATATTATTTATCTATTTGGTACATCTCTTGTAATTTACAATTCATTTAATCAGGAATTTCAGGAATCGATTTGTCTCTGCCTGACTCATTGGCTATTGATGGATTGCCGTGCTATATGAATTATAGTGCGATTTTATTCCTGCCAATATATTTATTCCCTGGTATTCAACTGAATTACTGTCTTCACAGAAAAATGACCGGTATGCCTTTTGTCGGAGGATGGCGAGATGATGTAAAGAACATGGGTTCTCTGTCAGGGAGGAGAAGAATGTTCTGAGACCAGTGCCAGTAGCGGTTTGTTTTTACATATGCTTAGAGGCCCATTATCAGCAACCACCACTCCTGTGTTCCAATGGCACGTTGTGTAAACTAATCCGAGTTTATCATTTTAAAAGGCTAATTGATCATTATAAAACCCTTTTGCAATTATTTTAGCACAGCTGAAAACTGTTGTTCTGATTAACGAAGCAATAAAACTGTCCTTCTTTAGACTAGTTGAGTATCTAGAGCATCAGCATTTGTGGGTTCGATTACAGGCTCAAAATAGCCAGAAACAAAGACCTTTCTTCTGAAACTCGTCAGTCTATTCTTGTTCTGAGAAATTAAGGCTATTCCATGCAAGAAATTGCCAAGAAACTGAAGACAGAAAAGTGATGACAGGTTACATCACCTCTGTCTACAGATTGACACAGTCCCCAACTTGAACACATTGCTTTAGCTACACCCATAGGTGCCAGACAATAGTTGCTGACCCACGTACCCCCTACAAAGCGTGCCTTCAAGCTTATATTTTCTCCATGGGAGAGATGTACGCTTGCACTCTCATAAAAAATGGTTCCAAAAGGGTTCTTCATCTGTCCCCATAGGACACCCCTTTTTGGTTCCAGGTAGAAATGTTTTGGGTTCCATATAGAACCCGCTGTGGAAAGGGTTCTACATGGAACCCAAAACAGTTCTATCTGAAACCAAAAGTGTTCTACCTGGAACCAACAAGGATTCTTCAAAGGGTTATCCTATGGGGACAGCCAAAGAACCCTTTTAGTTTCTAGCATCTTTTTCTCTAAGAGTGTTTATGCAGCTCAGGCAACAATGGTTTAATGAGACCTGTAACTGGACACATTTGTCATCACAAATGAAGAATTATAGTTGCAATATACAACTAGGAGGCTATTCCCACCAAATGTCAGCACTGTGTGTTCTCTCGCTCCCTGCTGATTTACAACTGGGAGATATTTAATGTTATGGCTACTCCAGACTCCTTTTCAGCTCATTTATCACCTGATTTACTTAACAAAAGGCACATCTCAATAAGTGGTACAAGTATCCTCATGACATGGCACAAGTGTGGGGGTGGGCCTTTCCTCTTTCGTTCTCTATTGTTCCTCAAGCAAGGGTGGAGACAGATGGCATCGCAAATTCCCATCAGACCAACTCCTTGAAGTTTGATAATATACACTAATAATATACAGTAATTCACTGTTAATAGCACCAATCTGATCAAATTCACAGGAGAGTTCCTTGTCCTCATCATTTGTGAGCTGACAAAAAATGTCTGGTAGTGAAGTGAGAAAAAAAAAACAGATGAGTTTTTTTCAATGCTAATATTGAAGTGATCACATTAACCTAAATGAGCTAGCCTACATACAGCTAGCCATTTTAATTGGACTGGCCTCCTGTGACCAAGGGTTAATACAAAAAGGCCAACACAAACACAAACACTCCCGAGCCTCCCTGAAGGCGTTAGCTACTAGCTAGCTTCTTCACTCCTCCATTTTGTTAGTCGCTACTCGCTGTGTTGATAAGCCTCAGCTGGGTCTAGGATGCCGCGTGCAGGGGTATAGCCCTGAAAGCGCTCCTGTGGGCCCAGCAGCCATTTGATTTGTCCCTTTGAATTAGCTCCGACACCAGGTGCTTCTTTCTGCTCCATCTGTTTGCCAGCAAGGGGAGAATTAAAAGAGGCTTATTTTTCATCCAGAAGCATGTTTTTTTTATTAGCGAGCTAAAGGGCTGTGTCCTCTAATTTAATTTCTGTTGAGCGTGTGAGTTTTTTGGGGGGGATAAAAGTGTGAGTCTTTTTGATTGAAGTACACTTTCAAAATGGTCATATTTCAGGGATGTGTTGTGTTCTTTCTCTCACTACTTTGATAAGAGGGTTCATTTATAATAAAGTATGTGCAATCAACATCGTTTGTTTTGCACACAGGGGTGTAATGCATCATTTAATTATTTATTTATTTATGATTGACTGATTGGACTTGGTATTCACCCTTACATCGTGGTTTGTTTCAGAGGGACTATTGGAACTAATTACCATTAGACTGAAGCCATTATACCCATGTGTTGATTGGTAACCATCAATAATCAGCTGTGTCTGTGAGCTAATGAAACACCTTCAGGCAGAGCGAGGTGTGAGTTCCTCTGGATCACACTGTTATCGTCTCCTTCTCTCATTAGCATTATTCATCCTGTGGTTGCTGACTGTTTCACGCCACCAGAGAGTCACTCGCTCCAGCTGGGAACTGCAGTGTGCACCAATCTCCATGCATCTACATTAACCTTTGTATGATTAGAACTCCTGTGGACAAGATTTAGGTCTTGGATTATATATTTGAATATGCCCTCCTGAGGTGGTCGATGTGCCTATGTTATGGAGAATCATATTTTTACTGGCTCTTCACAGTAGTCAGTGGAGTAGTCAGAGAAAGGAGAGCATTTCCATGGCAAATCTCCACAGATGGCGAAGATCTTTGTATCAAAGCATAAGTGTGACGTGTCCAAGGTAGACTAGGTCAGCTGAGACAGCAGCAGTCTTGTGAGAGTGTTACTCCTCTCTGGTTGAGGTGAGGAGGCCTGTATGGGGAGCTTCAATTTCTTTGGCTCTGCTTGGCTTCTTCAAGGTGGTGCATTTAGCTCGCTGTATGTGCACCATCACCAGTTGCACAATAACATCAAAAGAAGCTCAATTGGGCCAGAATACCGCCATGTCTGGTAACACTGACTGCTCACATCAACACACTTTTTAGACCACATTTTCAGGCACATTGATTTTCACTGGATGCTTTTAAACATCTCCTTTTAGTTTCGTTATCTGCCTTTAGCTCAAGGGGATAGCTCAGTGGTATATTTCTCCACTCATTGTATAGGTATTGGCATTGCTGTTGGTTTCACTATTGATAGTGATGGTGTACCTAATTCAAAGTTTTAGAGCTTTTCCGGCCCAATGATTTATCACCCAACTGCAGGCATCCCCCAAGGTTTAGTCTCAAATCCGTTCCTGATGTGCCGGGCATAGCAAGAGCCAGTAAGCACACTACACACACAGTGTAGGCTTTTAAGGGACAGCCTTCGTCCTGTATTCAGTGTTTTCTATAGGGTTCATTTTCACAATGTGCACAATGTAGTAGAGTTTCTTGATGCATTACTCTATGCAGCTGTCAACCGTAGTATTTGGTAAAGGTGGTACCTGGCGTGTAGAAACCAAAGTGGCGTGGCAGTGGACGACCAGCTGTTTTCTTTCTTCACACTCCACTTAGGCTTTATAGCCGGCGAGCAAGCAGTCGGTGAGATGTGTGTGTTGCTCTATATTTCCCTGTTGTTCTTGCAACACTGTATTGTGAAGCCACATAATGTCTGCTTATCCCACTCTGCTATGCCGCTCTGTCATTTTGGTGCATTCATCCCAGAGCGCATGTGTGTGTGTGTGTGTGTGTGTGTGTGTGTGTGTGTGTGTGCACATGCATGTGTCTCACTCCGCTCCCTGTGCTGTGGCGGAAGTCTCATCACTCCCACACGTCTGGATCTGTCACCCAGTGAGCAAGTGCCTCCGGAAAACAGGCTTCACTTTGTATTGATTCTCATTGTTTTGCTCCTCCTTCATCCTGAAAGAGCTTCATTTGGCATGCATATTTCACTGGGATGATCTAAATTAGTCAGAGCATAGCGGAAGTGTTGCGCTATTGCACTGAATAGGAATGTAGTAGTTTGTGTTGGCGTTTGTTCAAGTGTCTCTTCTCTAAATGTATCACAAACTTATGACCATATCAAATTCAGCAGTGGAATAACTATTATGGACCGCTTGAGTATCATCATCAGTATTGCACATCTAGGTCTATTATCTAACCCTGTCTCTTCCTCTCCCTTTTCTCTTTCTGTCTCTATTTCTCCCCTTTCTCTGACCTTCTCTCCCTGCCTACCTCTCACTCACTTTCCCCCTCTCTCTCTAGCCTCAGGATGAGTGAGTGAGCAGTCCGTCTGCCAAGTCCCAACCATGATCGCCACCGGAGGCCTGCTGCGGATCAACAGGAGGCAGGACTCGCTGCGCTCTAAGAGCCGTGCCGAGAACAAGCGTAAGAGAAAAGCCAAGAAGAAGCGGAAGAATGAGGTGGTGGTGGTCAAGGGCAAGCTGAATCTCTGCTCCATCTCGGGGGTGGTGGCGGCTATTGGGATTCTAATCCTACTGGTGGGCATTGCCATGGCCATACTGGGTTACTGGCCCAGGGAGAGCCCACTGTATCCGGATCCGCCCAAAATCCAGATAATTTACAACAAAAAGGAGGAGTCAGGGCTGACAGGCAACTGGACGAACAACGCGAAGGACGGATTTCACTTGGATGGGGATTTGGTCAGTAACAATCGTTCCAACGGCACAGGTTTAGAGCAGCCGTCTATGGGCTTCCTGGCTGAGTTCTTGGATAAGTACCTGTACTCGGACAAGTTGAAGGTGTTCGGTCCCCTCATCATGGGCATTGGCATCTTCCTGTTTATCTGCGCCAATGCGGTACTGCATGAGAACCGCGATAAGAAGACCAAAATCATCAACCTGAGGGACATCTACTCCACTGTCATTGACATCCACAGCTTGCGGACTAAGGAGAACATGCCGCTCAATGGCTTTGTGAACTACATGCAGTCCAAAGGGGTGGAGGGCAAACCTAGCGCTGCATATACCGCCGCCCTACTAGCCAAAGGCACTTGGCCATCGGGAGGTTCGCCGGACGAGGGCAGCCTGGGCCCCTCCAGATGCCACTCCCTGACTAGGTCAAGGGTGTCATCTCTAGAGAGGCAGACGTTCACCGACACAGTCTACACTATCTCCAGACACAGCGGGGCCGGCCAGCAGAGCAGCCCGATTTCCATCCCCAAACGGTGGGAGACCCGGACAATAGTGGCCTCCTCGGTCAACGCCTTCACTCTCCCCATGACCAAACCCAACTATCGGGCCAACCAGCATCAGCGCAGGCCTTCAGCCAAAGCAGAGGCAGGGAGGAGCAGGGCTGCCCTGTGTGACTCTGGCGAAGAAGACGAAGCCTGGGTTGGGTACGGTGTTCCAGAAACCACCACCCAGGCAAATGTGGAGACTTTGCAGACGGCTATGCTCCTGCCTCAGGACTCTGTGGAGGTGTACAAGAGCAGTGGTAGCCTCCAGGGGGCGCTTCAGGGCTCCCAGATCCAGCTGCTCCCCTCGTCCCCCACTGGCCCCAGGGTGATGGGTTCCCACTTGTCCCTCAGCGCCCTGACGGACTACTCCAGGTCCATTGACCTGGGCATCACTCCATCCACCCCCACCGAGTGGAAGGTGGAACGGTCCCGGCGACTCAGCTGCCCTCGTTTAGAGGTACCGGGAGGCGGTGGGTACATCAAACTGGGCGGCCTGGGGGGGGAGTCCTTTGAGTCAAGGGAGTCATGTGAGGTGACCGCCTTCAGCCGAGTGACCTCAGAGGAGGGTCTGGCTAAGAGTCAGAGGGAAGGAGGAGTAGCCAATGACCAGGAGGAGAGCAGCCCCGGGGAACGGCAGGACAGGTGCTCAAGGCGATACTCCAACAAAGAGAAACTTCTCATGATCTCTCAGTCAGACTCCGTTTTGGACGATGAGGAAGTGGATAGCACAGAGATATGATTGGACAATTACTGATTGGTGGATTGAGTTTATTTGGAAAAAAAATGGGCACATGATATCTCGCAGTTGGTTGAAGACACTTGACAACAGTTTCATGGAATTATGACAACGACAATACTGCATAGGATCTGAGATCTAGAGGATCTTGTGGTTCGTTGCAAATGCAATTATCGATATGTGACCAAAAACTGGACATGGTCTTTGGAGGCTATGAAAACAGAAGACTGTGTGTATATAGTATTTTGTCAAGGGTTTGTTTGTGTAGGTTGGAAGCATCGCACCCAACTGAAAGAGTTTCAAAGCAAAAAGATAACATTAACCAAAAAAGGGCCCGTTTTAAAATGGTGATTGAACCGTTAGTTACTGTACCATCCACTTGATGTAATAGTTTCTCTAATTTGTAGAAATATAGTGTGTGTCTGTTCCACCTACTGTCACAACTGATACTGTAGTAGTATATTGATTGAGAGTTGCTGTCTCAACAGCATGTATTTTGTACTTTAATGTCCTTGCCGTTTTTATCAGTTTGAATTCAAACTTTAATAGCAATACATCATTGACCATCTCTGTTTGCTTGTGGGGGAAACAATGTTGGCATATTTGCCTGTGTGTCTTTTAAATTCTCTGAGTAAGGCTTGTTGGTTATTGTTTAGAACTGTCTTGCTTGTTAAGGAATCTCCTGTGTATCTTTGCTATCGCTTTTGCCTGAGCGAAATTAAAAACAACACTCTAACTAGCACAATTCACAGCTGAACACTTGTATCTCTGTACAAGTAGCCTAAGTACCTTAGCACAAGTAACCATCTGTGGAAAAAAATACTTATCAAATCAATGTTATCCTGTGCAAAAGCAGCTGGATTGTTTTTGTAGTTGGTTCTTGTTCAATAACACACCTGCAGTAAATAATTGTATTCCAATTGTTCCTGGTGCCCATGGTCAATTCAACCATCCCATGGTCGTCCTATGGCTCAATCAGTCTTCAAATAAACTTATGAAGCTGTCTCATTATCTGTACCATCTGTTATTCCGACATGTCAATCAAGTTATCAACCCAAAGGTGTGAGAACACTCTCCAAATTGAGTACTCAGCCTAGCCAAGCAGATCTTGATGTGCCAGTGTGTTAAAAAAATATTAGTTCAGCAATGTATAGCTGAGAGAGAGAGAGAGAGATGGAGAGAAATAATGGAGAGAGAGAGAGAGAGAGAAAGAAAGGGAGTGAGAGAGAGGGAGAAGGAGCAGAAGAGAGAAAAATAGGGGTGATGGAAAGCATGAGAGAGAAAGAGAGGGAGAGAGATGAGCATGAAAGAGAGCTGGGTGTAAGAACAAGTGTTTTCCTGTCAATGGGAGTAACAGAGTCCCACATTTGGTACGGAATCCTGGTTTCCATCTGTTCATGGGGAGAAGGAGCTTTATATAAAATAAAATACAATTTTATTGGTCACATACACATGGTTAGCAGATGTTATTGCGAGTGTAGCGAAATGCTTATGCTTCTAGATCCGACAGTGCAGCAGTATCTAACAGGTCATATCTAATAATTCCACAACAAAATCTAATACACACAATCTAGTAAAGGAACGGGATGAGAATATATAAGTATAAAATATATGGATGAGCAGTGACAGAGAGGCTAAGATGCAATAGATAGTAAATAATAGATAGTGAAGGATACAGTATATACATATGAGTTGGTAATGCAAAATACGTAAACATTCTTAAAGTGGAATTATTAAAGTGACTAGTGTTCCATATATTAAAGTGGCCAATAATATCAAGTCTGTAGGTAGGCAGCCGCCTCTGTGCTACTGGTGGCTGTTTAACAATCTGATGAGATAGAAGCTGTTTTTCAATCTCTCTGTCCCAGCTTTGATGCACATGTACTGACCTCGCCTTCTGGAAGGAAGCGGGGTGAACAGGTAGTGGCTCGGGTGGTTATTGTCCTTGATTATATTTTTTACCTTCCTGTGACATCAGGTGTTGTAGGTGTCCTGGAGGGCAGGTAGTTAGGCCCCGGTGATGCGTTGTGAAGACCGCAACACCCTCTGGAGAGCCCTGCGGTTGTGGGTGGTGCAGTTGCCATACCAGGCGGTGATACAGACCGACAGGATGCTCTCAATTGTGCACCTGTAAAAGTTAGTGAGGGTTTTCGGTGACAAGTCAAATGTTTTCAGCCTCCTGAGGTTTAGGAGGCTTTGTTACACCTTCTTCACCACACTGTCTGTGTGCTTGGACCATTTCAGTTTGTCAGTGATATGTACGCCGAGGAACTTAATACTTTCCACCTTCTCCACTGCTGTCCTATCGATGTGGATAGGGGGGTGCTCCCTTTGCTGTTTCCTGAAGTCCACGATCATCTCTTTTGTTTTGCTGACATTGAGTGAGAGGTTATTTTCCTGACACCACACTCCCAGGGCCCTCACCTCCTCCCTGTAGGCTGTCTCGTCATTGTTGGTTATCAAGTCTACAACTGTAGTGTCGTCTACAAACTTGATGATTGAGTTGCAGGCATGCATGGCCATGCAGTCATGGGTGAACAGGTAGTACAGGAGAGGGCTGAGAACGCACCCTTGTGGGGCCCCAGTGTTGAGGATCAGCGGAGTGGAGATGTTTCCTCCCTTCACTACCTGGGGGCGGCCAGTTGCACAGGGCGGGGTCGAGACCCAGGGTCTCAAGCATCAATGAATGAGTTTGGAGGGTACTATGGTGTTGAATGCTGAGCTGTAGTCGATGAACAGCATTCTTACATAGGTATTCCTCTTGTCCAGATGGGATAGGGCAGTGTGCAGTATGATGGCGATTGTATCGTCTGTGGACCTATTGGGTCAAATTGGAGTGGTTCAAGGGTAGGGTAGGGTGGAGGTGATATGATCCTTGACCAGTCTCTCAAAGCACTTCATGACGACAGAAGTCAGTGCTACGGGGCGATAGTCAGTTACCTTAGATTTCTTGGGAACAGGAACAATGGTGGCCATCTTGAAGCATGTGGGGACAGCAGACTGGGATAGTGATTGATCGAATCTGTCCGTAAACACACCAGCCAGCTGGTCTAGGGATGCCGTCTGGGCCAGCAGCCTTGCGAGGGTTAACGTTTAAATATTTTACTCACGTCTACCATGGAGAAGGAGAACCCGCAATCTTTGGTAGCGGGCCGTATTGGTGGCACTGTATCGTCCTCAAAGCGCAAAAATAAGTTGTTTAGTTTATCTTGGAGCAAGACGTCGATGTCCGAGACAGGGCTGGTTTTCTTTTTGTAATCCATGATTGTCTGAGGGCCTGCCACATACGTCTCGTGTTTGAGCCGTTGAATTGCGACTCCACTTTGTCTCTATAC
This sequence comes from Oncorhynchus mykiss, assembly GCF_013265735.2. Classification (NCBI taxonomy): domain Eukaryota; kingdom Metazoa; phylum Chordata; class Actinopteri; order Salmoniformes; family Salmonidae; genus Oncorhynchus; species Oncorhynchus mykiss. The sequence goes on from NC_048579.1 coordinate 19,571,857, forward strand.
TGACGCTTTGCTAGTTTGATTGCCTTATGGAGGGAATAACTACACTGTTTGTATTCGGTCATGTTTCCAGTTGCCTTGCCATGATTAAATGCGATGGTACGTGCTTTCAGTTTTGCGCAAATGCTGCCATCAATCCACAGTTTCTGGTTAGGGAAGGTTTTAATAGTCACAGTGGGTACAACATCTCCTATATACTTCCTTATAAACTCGCTCACCGAGTCAGCGTATACGTCAATATTATTGTCTGTGGCTACCCGGAACATATCCCAGTTCATGTGATCGAAGCAATCTTGAAGCGTGGAATCCGATTGGTCAGACCAGCGTTGGATAGACCTAAGGAGGGGAGCAACAAGATGGAGTCATGGTCAGATTTGCCAAAAGGAGGGTGGGGGAGGGCCTTGCAGTGTGTTACTTGCTTGTGTACTGCAATCGTTATGCTGATAGAATTTAGGTAGCCTTGTTCTCAGATTAGCTTTGTTCAAATCCCCAGCTACAATAATTGCAGCCTCAGGATATATGGTTTCCAGTTTGCATAAAGTCCAGTGAAGTTGATGGCCGTCTTGGTATCTGCTTGCAGGGGGATAAACATAGCTGTTACGATAACCGAGGAGTGTTATCTGAGGAGATAATACGGTCGGCCTTTGATAGTGAGGAATTCTAGGTCAGGTGAACAAAAGGACTTGGGTTCTTATTTGTTGTTACAATTACACCATGAGTCGTTAATCATGAAACATACACCCCCGCCCTTCTTCTTACCAGAGAGATGTTTGTTCCTGTCGGCGCGGTGCACTGAAAATCCCGTTGGCTATACGGATTTCGACAGGATGTCCCCAGCTAGCCATGTCTCCGTGAAACAGAGTATGTTACAATCTCGTATATCTCTTTGGAATGCTACTCTTGCCCTAATTTCGTTGACTTTGTTAACAAGGGACTGGACATTAGCGAGTAATATACTCGGAAGCGGTGAGTGGCGTGCGTGCATCCGAAGCCTCACTAGAAGACCGCTCCGGCACCCTCTCCCCCAACGGCGTTGTTTTGGGTAGCCTCTGGAATCAGTTCAAATGCCCAAGTCCGCTTTGGGAAAGTCGTATTCCTGTTCGTAGTGCTGGTTGTGCTGGTAAATTGACGTCTCTCTGATATCCAAAAGTTCTTCCTGGCTGTATGTAATAACACTTAAGGTTTTCTGGGCTAACAATGTAAGAAATAATACATAAAAATACAAAATACTGCAGTTTCCTAAGAACTCGAAGCGAAGCTGCCATCTCTCGGTGCCAGCGTGCATACAATTACAAGCAAAACAATTCCCCACATTTTAGTGCCAATCCCCAAGCTGTCAGGCGTCTTATGTAAATGTGACTGGCCGCTCTGATTGATTATTATGGAATGAATCGAACCTTTCTGTGGATAGGACACCGCGTGTTTCTCCACTGTATTCGTTTGAAGGCCTTTGAAGTGTGTACTCTTTGAACATGTATGTATTTATTTTAGTTCTGCAGCAATCCAAGAGCAACATAAATTCAACCCTAAAACAGATTATCCACATTAAACCCATTTATTCAGCTTCGTCCTTCCTCTCCCCTCCACTGCACTGCTGCTGCATTCAAACTTGACCTCTGCAGTCATTTTTTTCCCCCACCTGTCTGACCTTTCTCTCAGCCAGCCAAAGCAGATGTGTGAAAGATTTAAGGTTTTTCTCTTCTCTCACTCCCTCTCTATCCCTCTCTCTCTCTCTCTCTCTCTCTCTCTCTCTCTCTCTCACTCTCTCTCTCTCCATGACCGGCAGTGAGCTCTAAATCTTCCAACATGTCTCTCAAACCCTCCTACTCTCACTAACATATCCCAGAATGTCTAACTCTTTCTTATTCCCAATGTCATAGCAACACCTATTCCCTTTCTTATAATTCAAATTACAATGTTTTCTCATCAATGTTTAACTACTACTTCAATCAATCAATCAAATGTATGTACAGTGCATTGCGAAAGTATTCGGCCCCCTTGAACTTTGCGACCTTTTCCACATTTCAGGCTTCAAACAAAGATATAAAACTGTATTTTTTTTGTGAAGAATCAACAACAAGTGGGACACAATCATGAAGTGGAACGACATTTATTGAATATTTCAAACTTTTTTAACAAATCAAAAACTGAAAAATTGCGCGTGCAAAATTATTCAGCCCCCTTAAGTTAATACTTTGTAGCGCCACCTTTTGCTGCGATTACAGCTGTAAGTCTCTTGGGGTATGTCTCTATCAGTTTTGCACATCGAGAGACTGACATTTTTTCCCATTCCTCCTTCCAAAACAGCTCGAGCTCAGTGAGGTTGGATGGAGAGCATTTGTGAACAGCAGTTTTCAGTTCTTTCCACAGATTCTCGATTGGATTCAGGTCTGGACTTGGCCATTCTAACACCTGGATATGTTTATTTTTGAACCATTCCATTGTCTTGTTGGAAGACAAATCTCCGTCCCAGTCTCAGGTCTTTTGCAGACTCCATCAGGAGTCTGCAAAAGATTCTTCCAGAATTCTTCCAGAATGGTCCTGTATTTGGCTCCATCCATCTTCCCATCAATTTTAACCATCTTCCCTGTCCCTGCTGAAGAAAAGCAGATGATGCTGCCACCACCATGTTTGACAGTGGGGATGGTGTGTTCAGCTGTGTTGCTTTTACGCCAAACATAACGTTTTGCATTGTTGCCAAAAAGTTCAATTTTGGTTTCATCTGACCAGAGCACCTTCTTCCACATGTTTGGTGTGTCTCCCAGGTGGCTTGTGGCAAACTTTAAACAACACTTTTTATGGATATCTTTAAGAAATGGCTTTCTTCTTGCCACTCTTCCATAAAGGCCAGATTTGTGCAATATACGACTGATTGTTGTCCTATGGACAGAGTCTCCCACCTCAGCTGTAGATCTCTGCAGTTCATCCAGAGTGATCATGGGCCTCTTGGCTGCATCTCTGATCAGTCTTCTCCTTGTATGAGCTGAAAGTTTAGAGGGACGGCCAGGTCTTGGTAGATTTGCAGTGGTCTGATACTCCTTCCATTTCAATATTATCGCTTGCACAGTGCTCCTTGGGATGTTTAAAGCTTGGAAAATCTTTTTGTATCCAAATCCGGCTTTAAACTTCTTCACAACAGTATCTCGGACCTGCCTGGTGTGTTCCTTGTTCTTCATGATGCTCTCTGCGCTTTTAACGGACCTCTGAGACTATCACAGTGCAGGTGCATTTATACGGAGACTTGATTACACACAGGTGGATTGTATTTATCATCATTAGTAATTTAGGTCAACATTGGATCATTCAGAGATCCTCACTGAACTTCTGGAGAGAGTTTGCTGCACTGAAAGTAAAGGGGCTGAATAATTTTGCACGCCCAATTTTTCAGTTTTTGATTTGTTAAAAAAGTTTGAAATATCCAATAAATGTCTGTGATTGTGTCCCACTTGTTGTTGATTCTTCACAAAAAAATACAGTTTTATATCTTTATGTTTGAAGCCTGAAATGTGGCAAAAGGTCGCAAAGTTCAAGGGGGCCGAATACTTTCGCAAGGCACTGTATAAAGCCCTTTTTACATCAGCAGATGTCACAAAGTGCTTATACAGAAATCCAGCCTGAAACCCCAAAGAGCAAGCAATGCAGATGTAGAAGCACAATGGATAGGAAAAACTCCCTAGAAAGGCAGGAACCTATAGGTAAAACCTAGAGACCGACCAGGCTCTGAGGGGTGGCCAGTCCTTTTCTGGCTTGGCCCGGTGGAGGCCAGTTCATTCTTTAAGATATTCAAATATCCATAGATGACCAGCAGGGTCAAATAATAATCACAGTGTTTATAGAGGGTGCAACAGGTCAACACCTCAGGAGTAAATGTCAGTTTGCTTTTCATAGCCGAACATTCAGAGATCGAGACAGCAGGTGTGGTAGAGAGAACGGGAGAGGGAGAGGGAGAGGGAGAGGGAGAGGGAGGGGAGGGAGGGAGAGGGAGAGGGAGAGGGAGAGGGAGGGGAGGGAGGGAGAGGGGGAGGGAGAGAGGGAGGTGGTGGGAGAGTGAGAGAGGGAGGGAGGGAGGAAGGGAGGGAGGGAGGGAGGGAGGGAGGGAGGGAGGGAGGGAGGGAGGGAGGGAGGGAGGGAGGGAGGGAGGGAGGGAGGGAGACGGAGGGTCAAAACAGCAGGTCCGGGACAAGGTAGCATGCCCGGAGAACCGTTCAGGGTTCCATAGTATAGTCATAGGCAAACATCAGAAACTAGATCAGCAGCACGACCAGGTGGACTGGGGACGGGGACAGCCAGGGGTTGTCAAGACAGGTAGTCCTGAGGCATGGTCCTAGGGCACAGGATGCTGCTGAGGGGAGGACGGCTCAAAATAATGGCTGGAACGGAGCGAATGAAATGGCATCAAACAGATGGAAATCATGTGTTTATGTATTTGATACTATTCCACTAATTCTGCTCTAGCTATTACCACAAGCCCGTCCTCCCCAATTAAGGAGCTACCAACCTCCTGTGTCCTAGGGCTCAGGATGCACCAAGAGGGAAGAGAGAGAGAGAGAGAGAGAGAGAGGGAGAGGGAACATACTTTAAAAGATCACACAGGACACCAGATAACAGGATAATTACACCAGATAAGACAGGATAATTACACCAGATAAGACAGGAGAATTACACCAACACCAGATAAGACAGGAGAATTACACCAGAAAAGACAGGAGAATTACACAAGATAGGACAGACTGATCCCCCCCCTCACCCGACACATAGACAATTGCAGCATAGATACTGGAGACTGAGACAGGGGGGCCGGGGGACACGGTGGCCCCGTTCGACGATATCCCCGGACAGGGCAAACCAGGCAAGATATAACCCCACTCACTTTGCCAAAGCACAGCCCCCACACCACCAGGAATTTAGTACCCTAAAACAAGGCGGAGTATAGGCCACCAAGATTTCCTCCACCGCACAAGCTTGAGGGGGAGAGGGGGGGATTCAGCCCCCGTAATAAGGTCAGAGGCAGAGCATCCCAGTGGAGAGACAGAGAGGAGCCTGCCATGCAGAGACAGCAAGGGTGGTCCGTCACTCCAGTGCCTTGCCGTTCTCCTTCGCACCCCGGGGCAGACTACACTCAATCACAGGACCTACTGAAGAGAAAAGACTTAAAGGTCGAGACAGAGTCTGCATCTCTCACATGGATCGGCAGACCATTCTATCAAAATGGAGCTCTATAGGAGAAAGCCCTGCCTCCAGCTGTTTGCTTAGAAATTCTAGGGACAATAAGGAGGCCTGCATCTTGTGACCGTAGCATACATCTAGGTATGTGTAGCAGGACCAAATTGGAGAGATAGGTAGGAGAAAGTCCATGTAATGCTTTGTAGGTTAGCAGTAAAACCTTGACATCAGCCCTAGCCTTAACAGGAAGCCAATGTAGAGAGGCTAACACTGAAGTAATATGTTTTTTAAACCTCTAATTAACAGTGTTATTGCTCAGTTGTCTTTAACGGCAGGCGGTTATATAATTGGTAAAGCCTACCATATGCAGACTACCCCACTATTCCTGCAAATTCACTTATCAAGTCTCCTGGGCACTGCTTCTCACTTGAGGTGAGTGGTTTTCCTCTATTCTTTAAGACTTTTTCAGCTGAAATGATGATTCTTTGCTCATTAAGATAATGAGCTGTAAATCCTCTTGACGATTGTCATTAAAGTGAGATTAATTACAACAACCAGAATGAAACATCACATCTCAGTGGATAGGATTAATTTTGAAGGCCAAATCCAATGCCATATATGGTATAGATCGCTGGCCATATAGGCTACTTCACAATGAAGAAATGCTTTCCTCGTGTTACATTGTACCTAAATCCTAGGCTTATTTCCACCACTTTTTTAAATCCTTGCCCTTTCCATTGCCCTGTCTACATTCAGATAAGGTACACAAACACATTTACTTCAGCTTAATGTAGGCCACACAAAGGCTAATGCTACAGGGCCAGCACTCAAGTAATCCCTACTATATTTTATTCATTAGACCTACTTTGTAATGCATTTTCCTGTCGTGAATCTCTTCGCCTGGATCTATTTGACACTGATAAAAGCGGACACATCTATCCCATGTTCAACTCGTCTCAGTACATTTGACGGGACGGAATGAGAGTATCCACAGTCACATCGTTTGTAACATCTGATCTAAACGACATCGTCATAGAGCTCCTGACATCCCGCTGACAGAAGGAATCAAGCTCCCTGCCCTTGTTGTAAACAACATCAAAAATCAGCTTGGCCCATCAATACGTAGTACACGTTTATCATCCTAACAGCCGGGCTGCAAAATAAGCCTGTGTTTAATGTTGACAGCTTGGTAAACATTTGCATCAAACTATTTAGTGTCAGTGACTCACAGAGGAAATCAAGTCGCAATATACGAAGTGTGAATATACAGTGCCTTCAGAAAGTATTCACACTTCTTGACTTTTTCCACATTTTGTTGTGTTACAGCCTGAATTTAAAATAGATTAAATTGAGATTTTGAGTCAGTGAACTACACACAATACCCCATAATGTCAAAGTGGATTTTTGAAATTCATAAAAAATGTACAGCTGAAATGTCTAGAGTCAATAAGTATTCAACCCCTTCGTTATGGAAAGCCTACTGGAAAGCCTAAGTTAATTAGTAAAAATGTGCTTAACAAATCGCATAATAAGTTGCAATGACTCATTCCGGTTAGTAGTTAACATGATTTTCGAATGAATACCCCATCTCTACCCCATACATACAATTATCTCTAAGGTCCCTCAATCGAGTAGTAGAATTTCAAAAACAGATTCCACCACAAAGACCAGGGTTTTTTTCCAATGCTTTGCAAAGAAGGGCACCTATTGGTAGAATAGAGCTGACAATGAACATCCCTTTGAGCATGGTGAGTTATTAATTACACTTTGGATGGTGTACCAATACAGTTACCAGAGAGTAAGGAAAATTATCAGGGATTTCAGCATAAGGACGATGGTGATTTTAAAACGGTTACAGAGTTTAATGGTTGTGATATGAGAAAACTGAAAATGGATAAACATTGTAGTTACTCCACAGTACTAATCCAAAGCCCCATATACCACCCACCACTGCAACCTGTATGCTCTCGTCGGCTGGCCCTCGCCACATATTCGTCGCCAGACCACTGGCTCCAAGTCATCTATAACTCTTTGCTAGGCAAAGCTACGCCTTCTCTCAGCTCACTGGTCACCATAACAACACCCACCCGTAGCACGCACTCCAGCAGGTATATCTCACTGGTCATCCCCAAAGCCAACACCACCTTTGACACCTTTCCTTCCAGTTCTCTGTTGCCAATGACTGGAACGAATTGCAAAAATCGCTGAAGTTGGAGACATATCTCCCTCACTAACTTTAAGCATCAGCTATCTGAGCAGCTTACCGATCGCTGCAGCTGAACACAGCCCATCTGTAAATAGCCCATCCAACTACCTACCTCATCCCCATATTGTTTTTATTTACTTTTTGCTCTTTTGCACACCAGTATTTTTACTTACACATCATCACTCGTGTTATTTTGCTAAATTGTCATTACTTTGCTACTATGGCCTATTTATTGCCTTACCTCCTTACTCCATTTACACACACTGTATATAGATTTTTCTATTGTGTTATTGACTGTACTTTTGTTTATCCCATGTGTAACTCCGTGTTGTTTTTTGTCGCACTGCTTTGCTTCATCTTGGCCAGGTCGCAGTTGTAAATGAGAACTTGTTCTCAACTGGCCTACCTGGTTAAATAATGGTGAAATTAAAAAATAAATAATAAATAAATGACAGAGTGAAAAGTATGAAAACAAGCCACATAAGTAATAGTGCAAAGAAAATGTCCTGAATACAAAGTGTTATGTTTGGGACAAATCCAACACAACACATCACTGTGAACCACTCTTCATATCTTTACAGCAGGGTGGTGGCTGCACCATGTTTTTTACCATAAAAATAAACGGAATACAGCTATAAGCACAGGCAGAATCCAAGAGGAAACCCTGGTTCAGTCTGCTTTCCAACAGACACTGGGAGACGAATTCACCTTTCAGCAGGACAATAGCCTAAGACACAAGGCCAAATCTACACTGGAGCTGCTTACCAAGATGACATTGAACGTTCTTGAGTGGCATAGTTACAGTTTTGACTTAAACCGTCTCGAAAATCTATGGCAAAATTTGATAATGACTGTCTAGCAACTTAGGGGCGGCAGGGTAGCCTAGTGGTTAGAGTGTTGGACTAGTAACCGAAAGGTTGCAAGTTCAAACCCCTGAGCTGACAAGGTACAAATCTGTCATTCTGCCCCTGGACAGGCAGTTAACCCACTTAGCCGTCATTGAAAGTAAGAATATGTTCTTAACTGACTTGCCTAGTTAAATAAAGATAAAAAAACAGAGCTTGAATATTTTTTGATTAATAATTGGTCAATATTGTACAATCAAGGTGTGCAAAGCTCTTAGAAACTTACCCAGAAAGATTCACAGCTGTAATCACCGCCAAAGGTGCTTCTAAAAAATATTGAATATATATATATAAAAATATATATTAAAATTGTCTTGTTGAAAAACAAATGGAAGCGCAAGCGCAAACCAGATGGGATGGTGTATCACTGCAGAATGCTGTGGTAGCCATGCTAGTTAAGTGTGCCTTGAATTGTAAATAAATCATAGACAGTTTCACCAGCAAAGCACCCCACAACCATTACACCTCCTCCTCCATGCTTCACGGTGGGAACCACACATGCGGAGATCATTCGTTCACCTACTCTGCGTCTCACAAAGACGTGGCGGTTGGAACTAAAAATCTCAAATTTGGACTCATCAGACCAAAGGACAGATTTCAACCGGTCTAATTTCCATTGCTCGTGTTTCTTGGCCCAAGCAAGTCTCTTCTTATTATTGGTGTCCTTTAGTAATGGTCTCCTTGGAACAGTTGATGTTGAGATGTGTCTGTTATTTGAACTCTGTGAAGCATTTATTTGGGCTGCAATTTCTGAGGCTGGTAACTCTAATGAACGTATCCTCTGTAGCAGAGGTAACTCTGGATCTTCCTTTCCTGTGGCGGTCCTCATGAGAGCCAGTTTCATCATAGCGCTTGATGGTTTTTGCGACTGCCCTTGAAGAAGCTTTCAAAGGTCTTGAAATGTTCCCGATTGACTGACCTTAAAGTAATGATGAAAATATTTTTTTCTTTATGTGTCATTTCATAGTCATGCCTTTTCCAGCATGACAGAGCACCTTGCCATAAGGCAAAAGTGATAACTAAGTGGCTCGGGGAACAAAACATCGATATTTTGGGTCCATGGCCAGGAACCTCCCCAGACCTTAATCCCATTGAGATCTTGTGGTCAATCCTCAAGAGGCGGTTGGACAAACAAAAACCCACAAACTCCAAGCATTGATTATGCAAGAATGGGCTGCCATCAGTCAGGATGTGGCCCAGAAGTTAATTGACAGCATGCCAGGGCAGATTGCAGAGGTCTTGAAAAAGAAGGGTCAACACTGCAAATATTGACTCGTTGCATCAAATTCATGTAATTGTCAATGAAAGCCTTTGACACTTATGAAATTCTTGTAATTATACTTCAGTATTCTATAGTAACATCTGACAAAAATGTCTAAAGACACTGAAGCAGCAAATTTTGTGGAAATTAATATTTGTGTCATTCTCAAAACTTTTGGCCACGACTGTACACTTAGAAATAAGGGGTCTAAAAGGATTTTTCAGCTGTTCCCATAGGGGATCCCTTTTTGGTTCCAGGTAAAATCCCTTTTGGGTTCCATGTAAAAACTCTCTGTGGAAAGGTTCTACATCATGGATTTGAAAAGGGTTCTTCTACCTGTAACCAAAATGGTTCTACAAGGAACCATGTCGGCGGGAAGATTTTTTGGCGTGGGGGGTGCTGTCGACCGTGAGTAATAAACCACTACCTCCGAGGCTATGCCTGGAACCTAAAAGGCTTCTTTAAAGGGTTCACCTATGGGGACAGCTGTAGATTTGTAGATTGTTGTAGATAGCATATGTTTTTCTAAGAGTGTATGTCAGATATTTCCATAGACTTAGACAACGACCTCAACAATAGCAGGAGGTCTTTGACATAAGAAGTAGGAATAGGGGCGGGGGCGGGGGGGGATCCATACATCCAAAAGATGTACAGTGGGTTTCTGCTATAACCTGAGTTGGATTATGTAACGACAGATGCTATTTATGAAGCCCAAACATCTAGCAGCATCTCCCCTAACTCTCTCTCACCATCACTTGCACATTATCGCGGCACAGCGCAATAGCTCGTATCCAAGCACTGTGCACATTACAACTTATATTATCCGCTAAAAAACAGCCGTTCACCATCCTACACATTCACTTGAATAACAACCAGTGGGCCTGGACGCCCTCCAGGTCCACAAATAGCTCCTTTGATGTATGACTCCTCGTGTTCGTCATACCCAGATTAATTTCTATACATACCACATATCAATTTGACAGTGTGTGCACGCGAAACACATGTGGACATCTAATAATGTGAGCCACATTTAGCCTAGTAATTGTGAGGAAAAGCATGAAATCTTGTAATTAACTCCTGGATGGCCATGCATTGGCTGCTGCGTTGGCTTCGATAAATAAACGCTGCTGTCTTTTTGCACCATCTAGTGGTCATTTTTTAAATGTTTTTTTTTCATGCAGCCCCTCAGGTGGGACGATACAGTACTATATACCAAAGCTGCTTTTATGTTTTCATCTTTCCCTATGTTTTAAAAAAAAATTTCATCTTAATCATTTCTACTAAAATACCATTATGTTTTACTCAAATTTTATAGTTTGAATAATGATTTCATCTAGGTATTGTCAAAATGACGAAAACAGTGGCCATTTTATGAAACTAAATGCCCTTTAATTTTAGTCACATTTTAGTCACATCACATTTGTATTGCCTCATTAACCTATAGAAACATAAATCACTGACTTCCATGTGCACAAACATACATAGCCTTGTCCTACCAAAATATTTTTCTGCATACAACCGTATTCTCTTTCCAACAGCATACATATGACATACATATAGAAGAAGAACATCATAGAATATAAGAATTATCTGGCAATGTAAATTCCCAATTACACACACAAAAACAGACTCACAAGTGCAGAGAGAGAGAGAGAGAGAGAGAGAGAGAGACATAATCACCAGATTGTGCCTCAAAGTACTGGCAAAGTAGTATGGGTTGCACCTCCATCACATAATTGCCATTGTTATCAATGTTCCACAGACACCGCAGCCTCATTGAAATCCAGAAGTAGAATGGGGGCTAATGACTGTTTCACCCAGTGATGTAGTCGAGTCATTCAACCTCCAGTCCGAATCAAGTCCCAAGTCCCCTCTGCCTGAGTCCAAGTCAGAGTCACGAGTCCCTATGGCTAAAGTCCGAGTCCCAGTGCTTGAGTCTTGGTCCAGGTGCTCATGTCTGAGTCACTGGGTCCACATTCACTCAAAATAAAGTTATTTAGCCAGTCAGATAGCCTATAGCATAGTGGCAAGAGTTAAATAAAAGTTAAATAAAAATTGGAAATAAAAGAGGAATTTAGTCAATAAATTGTTTGCTATCCTTTTTTCTTTCTTTCTGTCCCACCAAATGTTTGCATGTACAGTTGAAGACAGAAGTTAACATACATTTTAGCCGAATACATTTAAACTCAGTTTTTCACAATTCCTGACATTTAATCCTAGTAAAAATTCCCCATCTTAGGTCAGTTAGGATCACCACTTTATTTTAAGAATGTGAAATGTCAGAATAATAGTAGAGAGAATGATTTATTTCAGCTTTTATTTCTTTCATCACATTCCCAGTGGGTCAGAGGTTTCCATACACTCAATTAGTATTTGGTAGCATTGCCTTTAAATTGTTTATCATGGGTCAAACGTTTTGAGTAGCCTTCCACAAGCTTCCCACAATAAATTGGGTAAATTTTGGCCAATTTCTCCTGACAGAGCTGGTGTAACTGAATCAGGTATGTAGGCCTCCTTGCTCGCACATGCTTTTTCAGTTCTGCCCACACATTTTCTATAGGATTGAGGTCAGGGCTTTGTGATGGCCACTCCAATACCTTGACTTTGTTGTCCTTAAGTCATTTTGCCACAACTTTGGAAGTATGCTTGTGGTCATTGTCCATTTGAAAGACGTATTTGCGACCAAACTTTAACTTCCTGACTGATGTCTTGAGATGTTGCTTCAATATATCCCCATAATTTTCCTTGCTCATTATGCCATCTATTTTGTGAAGTTCACCAGTCCCTCCTGCAGCAAAGCATCCCCACAACATGATGCGGCCACCCCAGTGCTTCACGGTTAGGATGGTGTTCTTCGGCTTGCAAGCCTCCCCCTTTTCCCTCCAAACACTGGCCAAACAGTTCTATTTTTTTTTCATCAGGCCCAGAGGATATTTCTCCAAAAAGTATGATCTTTGTCCCCATGTGCAGTTGCAAACCGTAGTCTGTCTTTTTTATGGTGGTTTTGGAGCAGTGGCTTCTTCCTTGCTGAGTGGCTTTTCAGGTTATGTCGATATAGGACTCGTTTTACTGTGGGTATAGATACTTTTGTACCTGTTTCATCCAGCATCTTCACAAGGTCCTTTGCTGTTGTTCTTGGATTGATTTGCACTTTTTGCACCAAAGTACCTTCATCTCTAGGAGACAGAACTCGTCTCCTTCCTGAGCAGTATGATGGCTGCGTGGTCCCATGGTGTTTATACTTGCGTACTATTGTTTGTACAGATGAACGTGGTACCTTCAGGCGTTTGGAAATTGCTCCCAAGGATGAACCAGCCTTGTGGCGCTCTATAATTTTTTTCCGAGGTCTCGGCCGATATCTTTTGATTTTCCCATGATGTCAAGCAAAGAGGCACTGAGTTTGAAGGTAGGCCTTGAAATACATTCACAGGTACACCTCCAATTGACTCAAATGATGTCAATTGGCCTAACAGAAGCTTCTAAAGCCATGACATAATTTTCTGGAATTTTCCAAGCTGTTTAAAGGCACAGTCAACTAAGTGTATGTAAACTTCTGACTTCAAATGTATGCTGCTGGTAATGTTACCAGGGCCACATTCAGTTGAAAAACATTCTCCAAAGTTGCACATAGAAATTCCATGAATAGAGCCAATGTTTTTCCTTATTCAACATGCCAGAGAGGCATGTTTGTTCTACGTAGCATGTGCTAAAAGTGCCCCCAGGTTGTTAGCTATAGCCAACTTTTGAGGTGACATGACTGAACAAGGTGTAGGCTAAACAAATGTATCCTAGTTTTAGGATGGCCTGTGATATGCTTTATGAATGTGAAAATGCGGCCCACCAATGCACAATAGAAAGAAAAAACATTGCGCCATTAGGGGTAATGTCTTTTGATTTAGAATCAAGCCATTATCTCTTAGGAAATGAGAGAGACTCGGCTACATCTGCCGCAGAACCTGGATATTAAATGCAGTGGGAAAAGTGAGAGGGTTGAGCGAGAATACAAATTCTACAAATTCAAAGACAATGTCTTGTCTGCCCACATAAACCACATAGAATTACAGGAATTTTGCTTTAAAACTGAAAAATGTTCTCTCTGCCACATTGCAAAATGAGTAGAATTGCATTGCTGCATTTGTCATAAAATTGCAAAAAAAATGTTTTGCCCATTACAAAATGTGTAGAATTGCAGGAAATTCACTTTAAAACGTACATTTTTATCTCTGCCTTCAACAGTTTTTCCCAAAACCAAACTCACTTAGGGTCCCCAAAAGGCTAGCCCTGCCCACAATCCCAGTTTGTCGGGTGTGACAAGTCCTTCCCACTGCTGAACAGAACTGCCCTGCGCATCTGTTCTGCTAATATTAATTGTGCTTATCACTGAAAAGCTCTTAATGTCTCCAAAAACTCCAGTCCATCAGATTTTAGTCACATAGAACATTTTGTCTCATCTCGTTTTAGTCAACTGAAATTAAAAATAATTTTAGTTTAGTAATAGTCTTTTCTGGGTCTATTTAGTTGATGAAATTAACACGGCTGTGTGTGTGTGTGTGATGATAATTTATGAACTCACACAACTTTCTGGACATTACCGGTCTACCATTCACCGGTCCTGGCAACCCACATTACGCAGACCTTGCAACCATCATTCTGCACACCTGCTCCCCATCGTTATGCACACCTGGACTTCATCATGACCTTTATTACTTCCCCTTGATTTAGCCTTCAGTAGCCTCAGTCTTCAGGCAGTATTGGTTTTGTTCATGTTCAGTGTGACTTTCCTGGTTTGTTTATCTGCTTATTCTCATTATTAAACTCCCCTTCTTCCTGACTCCTAGCATATATGTTCCAGTCCTATATCTAGGTGACATAAAATATATATATATTTTTTTCACATATATATAAACCCTTTTTTTCCAGTAGGCACAAAACTACCTTCATACTTCCGGTTACATTCAGACTCATTTGTAGCCCAATACTTCCAGTTATCTTCACATTAGTTTGTATCCCAAATGGTTCAGTTGGCACGTCGACGGTATCGACTTCAGACGAGTCCCTTGACACTTGTGGGGTTTGTAGAGCAAAACATGAAATACTAGCAGCACTTTGTCCTAACACATAAAATACTAGTGGCACCCTGTCCTAACACATAGTCCTAAATCATGGATCTGATTCATTTGATTATTTTAGTTTAATGATTGCACCTTATCTTCTATAACTCCTATCAAATGCACCATGGTTGACAGCATGACTAATAAAAAACCTATTCTACTGGCCTCGCCTCTTTCAGCTATAGTGATCATGACATTGCAGCCATCACCCCTCTGTTAGTTGTAAGACACATCTAGAGGCCATATTAGTCTGTGTGTTGACCATAAGGTGGCAGGAGATCCACATTTTCCTCCATATTTAATTATTTTACCAGCCACCATATCTACAGTATGTACCATTTCCTGTAGTTGGCCCATTATATCTGAGATCTGAAGATCTGCCACTTTTGCACTTCTCTGGTATAGTAAACCAGCTCACCCTAGCTCCTTTAATGGTGAGTCAGGACAAGGTACTAGATTCTCCCTTTAGTTGACTGAAAAAAACACAAGGCCAGTGGATAGTATCTAGCCCTTACAAAGCTCACGGACATTTTTTGTGACTGTGTCCTCTCTGTATTAACATACCTGACGGTCTTGTGAGCTCCAGCTCTTCTTGGTGAGTCTTTTATTGTCGTTTATTGACATTTTTCTGAAATGTCAGCTGCCACAATCTGCCCTTCTTGAGCCTGGGATCTGTTGGTGCTCTGGTTGAGGAAAATTGCAGTCATGAAAGAGCTGTAAACGTATTCCCCCTGTTGCCTGTCCTTATCTATTCCCCCTCACAAACTCAATCAGGGTCAGTATTCAGAAAGCTTCATAGAGTAGGAGTGCTGGTCCAGGATAATTTTTTGAATGAGCTTATATGGACAAGGGGAACCTGATCCTAGATCAGCACTCCTACTCAGAGACAATTTGTCAATACGAGCCCGGAGTAGTTATGGCACACAAGCCATAAAGTACAGAGGAGCTGGCCTCTTCACAGCAGAGTAAAACCTTTCATCCCTCTGCTTAGCCCAATTCCTCTTATTTTGACATAGCCTCACCATTATCAGTGGTGATATTATGGTTACATGTTGAGAATAGTTGACCTTTTATCATTTTTTGCCATGTTATCTGTACTTTTTGGGGTGATGTTTGTGTATTGTGCTTGTCAGTGGCGGCTCTAGCTTGTATGGCTCCCTGGGCCGGTAGTATGTAAAAATATATATATAGTCCAAAAATATAGTCCATAAAGTCCAAAAATTGATGTAGCAACTACAGATTGCCCCTTTAAGTCTATCAAAAGTGTACAAGTTTGAGCACGTGTTCGATAGGCCTATGGAGAAAAAAAATGATCAGCATGAATTAGGAAGAGAAATAAAAGCCCCACTTTTATTCCATAGGCTTGGATCCACACAATGCAGCTGTTGCTAGAGCGCATTTTTCACTCGTTGTCAACTGGTTTCAAAAACAATGATTGATAGGCAGCTTAAACTTCTTGAATTCAACCAATATTGCGTTCAAATACATATTTAGATTTGTGAACAGTCATCCACAACAACCACAATCCGTAGGGTGCAAATAGGTAAATGAGAGAGCAGCAGTGTGATTCACATCAATGCACTATGTAGATATCAATAATAAGTTATTGTGATATTGGTATCGTCGTAGTCTACACCACTGCTGTCATCCTTACCTCCAAGCGTTTATTCAAGATGGATCATCTTTGGATGCCGACAGCAGTCGCACCACTGGAAGACATAGCTTGGACTGTAGCCTACAAAAGCCTATTCCTGCTCATTTCCCTCGATCCACATTTGGTGTATCATCATAGTGGTCTCTGATTTGTGATCAGACTCGCTTAGGTGGAACAAATTTAAACTTCAGCCTATTTTCAATGCTGATTTGAATGACATTGAGAAAACAGAGAGGTGTCAAATATTTTTTTCTCGCAAACATCCTTTCTGAATTTAAAAGTCATCTTTGAAGTAATTGTGTAGTTTTTCAAAAGTATCTAATTTGATTACAATATTTTGTACTGGTAACGTAACGGATTACAGGTATCATTTTTTTGTAATCCCATACATGTAAAGGATTACATGTCACCCGTTACTCCCCAACCCTGCCTATTCAGACAAACCCTGCATATTCAGAATTGAAACAAGTGAAAATGTATATCATGGGGGCTGTTTTCTTTACTCAGAGGATAGCTTTGCATTCTAATGTGTATAACACCTCACTTTGATCAAGTCAGACAACATGGCAGCTCCATGTATGGCTGCCTCACTCTCTGTGGGACCTGATTGATGAAACCGAACTGGGAATGAAAGCCTGTGAAGAGACATACAGGGATTTATATTTGAAGGGGAAATGCAGGGAGATGGGGAAGATTATAGCAGATATGCTTCTAGAAAAATAGCACTGGGAGGAAGTCTTTAATATCCCTTGACTTTTTCTCTGCATCCTGACTTACAGTGACTTCAGAAAGTATTCAGACCCCTTGACATTTTCAAAATGTTGTTAGGTTACAGCCTCATTATGAAATTGATGAAAAAATAAATAAATCCTCATCAATCTACACACAATACCCAGTAATGACAAAGCACAAACAGGTTTTTAGAATTTGTTGATAATTTATTAAAAATAAAAAACGGAAATATCACATTTACATACAGTTGAAGTCAGAAGTTTACATACACTTAGGTTGGATTAAAACTCGTTTTTCAACCACTTGTTAATTAACAAACAATAGTTTTGGCAAGTCGGTTAGGGGAAATCAAAAGAAATCAGCCAAGACCTCAGAAAAAAATTGTAGACCTCCACAAGTCTGGTCCATCCTTGGGAGCAACTTCCAAAAGCCTGAAGGTACCACTTTCATCTGTACAAACAATAGTACGCAAATATAAACACCATGGGATCACGCAGCCGTCATACCCCTCAGGAAGGATACGAGTTCTATCTTTTTTTATATATATTTTTTTTATTTTACTCCCTTTTCTCCCCAATTTCGTGGTATCCAATTGTTAGAAGTTACTATCTTGTCTCATCGCTACAACTCCCGTACGGGCTTGGGAGAGACGAAGGTCGAAAGCCATGCGTCCTCCGAAACACAACCCAACCAAGCCGCACTGCTTCTTAACAAAGCGCGCATCCAACCCGGAAGCCAGCCGCGCCAATGTGTCGGAGGAAACACCGTGCACCTGGAAACCTGGTTAGCGAGCACTGCGCCCGGCCCGCCACAGGAGTCGCTAGAGCGCGATGAGACAAGGATATCCCTACCGGCCAAACCCTCCCTAACCCAGACGACGCTAGGCCAATTGTGCGTCGCCCCAAGGACCTCCCGGTCGCGGCCAGCTGCGACAGAGCCTGGGCGCGAACCCAGAGTCTCTGGTGGCACAATAAACCACTGCACCACTCGGGAGGCCCCGAGATGAACGTTCTTTGGTGCGAAAAGTGCAAATCCGTCCCAGAACAACAGCAAAGGAAGATGCTGGATGAAACAGGTACAAAAGTATCTAAATCCAAAGTAAAACAAGTCCTATGTAGACATAACCTGAATGGCCACTCAGCAAGGAAGAAGCCACTGCTCCAAAACCACCATAAAAAAAGCCAGACTACGGTTTGCAACTGCACATGGGGACAAAGACTGT
This sequence comes from Oncorhynchus mykiss, assembly GCF_013265735.2. Lineage (NCBI taxonomy): Eukaryota > Metazoa > Chordata > Actinopteri > Salmoniformes > Salmonidae > Oncorhynchus > Oncorhynchus mykiss. The sequence goes on from NC_048579.1 coordinate 19,590,108, forward strand.
ACTTTTTGGAGAAATGTCATCTGGTCTGATGAAACAAAAATTGAATTGTTTGGTCATAATGACCATCGTTATGTTTGGAGGAAAAAGGGGGAGGCTTGCAAGCTGAAGAACACCATCCCAACCGCGAAGCACGGTGGCGGCAGAACCATGTTGTAGGGGTTCTTTGCTGCAGGAGGGACTGGTGCTCTTTACAAAATAGATGTCATCATGAGGGAGGAAAATTATGGGGATATATTGAAGCAACATCTCAAGACATCAGTCAGGAAGTTAAAGCTTGGTCACAAATGGGTCTTCCAAATGGACAATGACCCCAATAGATACTTCCAAAGTTGTGGCAAAATGACTAGAGGACAACAAAGTCAAGGTATTGGAGTGGCCATCACAATGCCCTGACCTCAATCCTATAGAAAATGTTTGGGCAGAACTGAAAAAGCATGTGCGAGCAAGGAGGCCTACAAACCTGATTCAGTTACACCAGCTCTGTCAGGAGGAATGGGCCAAAATTCACCCAACTGGCTACCCAAAACATTTGACCCAAGTTAAACAATTTAAAGGCAATGCTAGCAAATACTGATTGAGTGTATGTAAACTTCTGACCTACTGGGAATGTGATGAAAGAAATAAAAGCTGAAATAAATCACTCTACCAGTATTCTGACTTTTCACATTTATTAAAATGAAGTGGTGATCCTAACTGACCTAAGACGGGGAATTTTTACTAGGATTAAATGTCAGGAATTGTGAAAAACTGAGTTTAAATGTATTTGGCTAAGGTGTATGTAAACTTTCGACTTCAACTGTAATTATTCAGACCCATTACTCTGTACTTTGTTGAAGCACATTTGGCAGAGATTACAACCTCAAGTATTCTTGGGTGTGATGCTTCAAGCTTGGCACACCTGTATTTGGGGAGTTTCCCCCATTCTTCTCTGCAGATCCTCTCAAGCTCTGTCAGTTGGATGGGGAGCTTTGCGTCACAGCCACTGGGCCACTCAAGGACATTCAGAGACTTGTCCCGAAGCCACTCCTGCATTGTCTTGGCTGTGTGCTTAGGGTCGTTATCCTGTTGGAAGGTGAACCTTCACCCCAGTCTGAGGTCCTAAGTACTCTGGAGCAGGTTTTCATCAAGGATCTCTCTGTAATTTGCTCCGTTCATCTTTCCCTCGATCCTTACTAGTCTCCCAGTCCCTGCCCCTGAAAAACATCCCCATAACATGATGCTGCCTCCACCATGCTTCACCGTAGCGACAGTGCCAGGTTTCCACCAGACGTGACGCTTGGCATTCAGGCCAAAGATTTCAATCTTGGTTTCATCAGACCAGAGAATCTTGTTTTTCAAATCAAATTGTATTTGTCACATGCGCAGAATACCTTACAGTGAAATTGTTACTTACAAGCAACAATGCTTTAAGAAGTTTTAAGAAAAAAAGTGTTAAGTAAAAAATAGATAAGTAAACATTTTAAAATAAAGGTGACAAATAATTAAACCGCAACAGTAAAGTAACAATAGCAAGGCTATATACAGGGGGTACCGGTACAAAGTCAACGTGCTGGGGCACAGGTCAGTTGAGGTAATATGTACATGTAGGCAGGGGTGCGGCAGGGATTTTGGGCCCCATGAAAGATATAACATTGCGACCCACCACCACAGGCCACATCAACCCTGCGCAATTGCTGTAACCACACACCTCCAGAAGCCAATCGACCCATTCAAGGCTTTAAATAACTCTACCTTTGCAGGCTTGCAACTCTCTTGTAGTCCAATATTTACTGTACTATATTTACTGAGAGTGAGCTGTGAAAATATAATACTGCAGACATGCATGCAACATTCTGCGTACAGTGGAATTCACTATTTGATGCAAGACAGATACCCTCTATAAGAAATGTGCTAAATGCCATCTTTTACAGTCTAAATGTAATTTTAATGGTAAAGTTCTTGAACGGAAAATTCTCTTAACATTAATGAATAACTTAAAACAAATACAACTTAAGTATGCATTAACCTCTTCAATTAAAATAAATTAACATTATCATCTATAGAATGATATAACAAACAGAATAAAATCAGAAGCAGATTTTTGAACTAAGTATACAGACCAACTAAAAAAATAAGCAGCTGTAAAGTGGAAATGGAAAACAAAATGGAAATGAAAAGGCCTGGTGGTGGCGCTAGAGGAAAAGGTCAAGAGGTCACCAAATCAATAGGTTTCTTCCACTTGGGGTCTTGATTGTGCACAACACATTTTATGACAATCCAGCCATTACTTTGAGATATATCTTGTTCTCAGTCTGTTCTCAGTCTGTTCTCAGCCTGTGGGCATCATGTGTGTAGTGATCCAATATCCATAGCCATTCCATTTAACAGTTATCACTGGCCCTTGCTCTGCTTTACTCACCAAGAGCCCAGCGCCCAGCCTTCTTGCTAGCAAAGTCACTGATTAAGTCTTTGAAGTTCAGCTTTCTAGCTATCTGACTTTCAATGGAAAGCATGGCAAGACTGCAAAGTCTGTCCCGGGACAGATAGTGGACCTAAAATAGTTTTTTTTATCAGTTTTAGCTTACTGAAAACTCTCTCGCCACCAGCAACAGTCACAGGCAGTGTGCAAAATATACGGAAAGCAATGCACACGTCTTCAAAATGCTTTGCAGCTACATCTTACAAACTGCATTCAGAAGACCAAGAGGGGGCTAGGGTCAGTTTGTTATATCTGGAGTACTTCTCCTGTCCTATTCGATGTCCTGTGTGAATTTAAGTGTCCTCTCTCTAATTCTCTCTTTCTCTCTTTCTTTCTCTCTCTCGGAGGACCTGAGCCCTAGGACCATGCCTCAGGACTACCTGACATGATGACTCCTTGCTGTCCCCAGTCCACCTGACCGTGCTGCTGCTCCAGTTTCAACTGTTCTGCCTTATTATTATTGGACCATGCTGGTCATTTATGAACATTTGAACATCTTGGCCATGTTCTGTTATAATCTCAGCCAGAAGAGGACTGGCCACCCCACATAGCCTGGTTCCTCTCTAGGTTTCTTCCTAGGTTTTGGCCTTTCTAGGGAGTTTTTCCTAGCCACTGTGCTTCTACACCTGCATTGCTTGCTGTTTGGGATTTTAGGCTGGGTTTCTGTACAGTACTTTGAGATATCAGCTGATGTACGAAGGGCTATGTAAATAAATTTGATTTGATTTGACAAGTTAGGGGGGGAAATGGCAGCATATACAGTGTTCAGGTGTCTTACTTTATTTTGAAACTCAGGTGTAAGATCTCTGGAATACTTCATGACCAGTGGTTGGCACAAAGAAGATACTTTATCCTCACTAATCTGCCCAACTTTCAGAACAGCAGTTCAATTTTTCCATTGGCGTGGAACCTAGTGTCCAAGTCACTTATGATGTTGTCCATAGCAGTAAAAAACACTGTGTTCCAAAACACCGTTGCATCACTGTCCTGAGCTGTCTCCTCTTAAGAGGTCTCATGGAATCTCTTTCCTTTCCTCTGGCGGCTGTGTTCCTTGCTAAATTGAGATGCAACACCCATTTGCATAGCAATCAGTGTTGCCTCAGACAGCAGAGACTCCCCTCCATCTCTAAGAGCCTGCATCTCTTCCTTTAAGGCTCTGATATTGGCTGCCTCTGTGTCAATGGAGACTTTTCCTGACTGGAGAATCACATTCCTGTCCTCAATGCATTGCAGTCCCTGCAATTATGTCAACTGACATGTCATTCAATACAATGCTGCTCACCTCCTTCTGTTGGGAGTAGGGCTGGTTCAGGGGTATGGAGATGGGGAGACAGGGCTGCTGAGTCTGAAGCTGCATCTGTTGGGCCTGGCACCAGGCAGGGGCAGAGGCTCTCTGGATGTTTACTTTTGATAAAAATAAAAAAATAAACTATTAGTTTTATTAGTACATTGTAAATAAAATATTATATTAGTGATGAAATGTACTAATTAAATGTTTTAACCTAATGTTCTAATAATTGTTTAGGGCCCCTGTCAGTCACAGGCCCTTAGAATTCCCCTCACCCACCCCACTATGCATAGATAATAAACAGAGTAGCAGCAGCGTAAAAGACGGGTCTGGGTAGCCCTTTAATTAGCTGTTCAGTAGTCTTATGGCTTGGGGATAGAAGCTGTTAGGAAGCCTTTTGTACCTAGACTTGGCGCTCCGGTACCGTTTGTTGTGCGGTAGCAGAGAGAACAGTCCATGACTAGGGTGGCTGAAGTCTTTGACTCATGGTCTGAGAGTCTTTAGGCAAACTACAAGCAGGCTGTCATGTGCCTTTTACTGAGGAGTGGCTTCCCGTCTGGCCACTCTACCATAAAGGCTTGATTGGTGCTGCCGAGATGGTTGTACTTCTGGAAGGTTCTCCCATCTCCACAGAGGAACTCTAGAGCTCTTTCAGAGTGACCATTGGGTTCTTGGTCACCTCCCTGACCAAGGCCCTTCTCCCCCGATTCCTCAGTTTGGCCAAGCGGCCAGCTCCAGGAAGAGTCTTGATGGTTCCAAACTTCTTCTATTTAAGAATGATGGAGGCCACTGTGTTCTTGGGGAGCTTCAATGCTGCAGACATTTTTTGCTTACCCTTCCCCAGATCTGTGCCGTGACATAATCCTATCTCGGAGCACTACAGACAATTCCTTTAACCTCATGGCTTGGTTTTTGCTTTGTCATGCACTATCAACTGTGGGACCTTATGTAGACAGGTGTGTGCCTTTCCAACTTATGTCCAATCAATATAATTTACCACAGGTGGACTCCAATCAAGTTGTAGAAACATCTCAAGGATGATCAATGGAAATAGGATGCACCTGACCTCAATTTCGAGTCTCATAGCAAAGGGTCTGAATACTAGTGTAAATAAGGTATTTCTGTTTTAGATTTTTTTTTTATTTGCCCAAAAAATATAGAATCTGTTTTCGCCTTGTCATTACGGGGTATTGTGTGTAGATTGCTGAGGATTTTTTTTTATTCAATCCATTTTAGAATAAGGCTGTAACATAACAAAATGTGGAAAAGGTAAAGGGGTCTGAGTACTTTCCGAAGGCACTGTATCTTATGGCTGACTTGACTGGTAGGCCTGTACTCTCTTGTGATATACTTCTATTGTACATGCAAACGATGTGAAAGACTTACCATATCAGGCCTTCAATTTCAGGCAGTGGTGGAAAAAGTATCAAATTGTCATACTTGAGTAAAAGTAAAAATACCTTAATAGAAAATGACTCAAGTAAAAGTGAGTCACCCAATAGTAAAAGTTTAAATGTATTTGTTTTTAAATATACTTAGGTATCAAAAGTAAATGTAATTGCTAAAATATACTTAAGTATCAAAAGTAGAGGTAAAAGTGTAAATCACAATATTTTTTTAAGGATAGCCAGGGGCACACTCCAACATTTAGACATAATTTACAAGCGAATCATTTGCGTTTAGTGAGTCTGTCAGATTAGACTGTCACGGCTGATTTCCTCCTCTTCGTCTGAAGACGAAGATGGCCCCACTGAATGGCCCCACTGGACTGAGGGGCAACTCCGGACTGAGGGGCAGCTTGGGACTGAGGGGCAGCTTGGGACTGAGGGGCAGCTCGGGACTGAGGGGCAGCTCCGGACTTGGCTGACGACTCTGGCGGATCCTGGCTGACTGACGGCTCTGGTGGATCCTGGCTGACTGGCGGCTCTGGCGGATCTTGGCTGACTGGCGGCTCTGGCGGATTCTGGCTGACTGGAGGCTCCTTGCAGACTGGCGGCTCTGGCGGCTCCTTGCAGACTGGCGGCTCTGGCGGCTCCTTGCAGACTGGCGGCTCTGGCGGCTCCTTGCAGACTGGCGGCTCTGGCGGCTCCTTGCAGACTGGCGGCTCTGGCGGCTCCTTACAGACTGGCGGCCCTGGCGGCTCTAGCAGCTCTGGACAGGCGGGAGACTCCAGAAGCTCTGGACAGACGGGATACTCCAGCAGCTCTGGACAGGCGGGAGACTCTAGCAGCTCTGGACAGGCGGGAGACTCTAGCAGCTCTGGAGAGATGGGAGACTCTAGCAGCTCTGGAGAGACGGGAGAATCTGACGGCGCTGGTGGTACTGGGCCGAGGACACGCACCTTAGGGCGAGTGCGGGGAGGAGGAACAGGGAGTACTGGGCTCTGGACACGCACAGGAAGCCTGGTGCGGGGGACTGCCACTGGAGGGCTGGTGCGTGTAGGTGGCACTGGATAGACCGGACCGTGCAGGAGCACTGGAGCTCTTGAGCACCGAGCCTGCCCAACCTTACCTGGTTGAATGCTCCCGGTCGCCCTGCCAGTGCGGCGAGGTGGAATAGCCCGCACTGGGCTGTGTTGGCGAACCGGGGACACCATGCGTAAGGCTGGTGCCATGTATGCCGGCCCAAGGAGACGCACTGGAGACCAGATGCGTAGAGCCGGCTTCATGGCACATGGCTCGATGCCCACTCTAGCCCGGCCGATACGAGGAGCTGGTATGTACCGCACCGGGCTATGCACCCGCACTGGGGACACTGTGCGCTCCAAAGCATAACACGGTGCCTGCCTGGTCCCTCTCGCTCTCCGGTAAGCACAGGAAGTTGGCGCAGGTCTCCTACCTGGCTTCGCCATACTCCCTGTGTGCCCCCCCCCCCCCCAATACATTTTTGGGGCTGACTCTCGGGCTTCCAGCCCTGCTTCCGTGCTGCCTCTTCAAACCGCCGCCTCTCTGCTTTGGCTGCCTCCAGCTCTGCCTTGGGGCGGCGATATTCCCCCGGCTGCGTCCAGGGTCCATCTCCATCCAGTATCTCCTCCCAAGTCCAATAGTCCTGATTGCGCTGCTCCTCCTGCCGCTGCCTGTCACCACGCTGCTTGGTCCTGGGTTGGTGGGTGATTCTGTCATGGCTGATTTCCTCCTCTTCGTCTGACCAGGGATGTTCTCTTGAGAAGAGCGTGATTTGGACCACTTTCCTGTCCTGCCAAGGATTTGAAATGTAACGAGTAATTTTCAGTGTCAGGGAAAATGTATGGAGTAAAAAGTATATTATTTTCTTTAGGAATCTAGTGAAGTAAAAGCAAAAGTGTAAATGGTCAAGTAAAGTACAGATACCAAAAAAACTACTTAAGTAGTACTTTAAAGTATTTTTACTTAAGTACTTTACACCACTGATATCAGGTCTCTTTATTTATTAGCTATTGCTGTAAATCCATTTTAATGAAATGTTGTGTGTCATTGTGTTCTAAATCATTCTGAAACATAAATCAGAATTGTCTGTGTGAAAGCTGTTTTCAGCTGCACTTCCACTGATAGCCACATGAAGCCAGTATTCCACTTCACACCAAAGTGCCAGTCTAAGAAGCAATGGCAGTGAAGAGCAATGTGTTCCAATGATTATGCTACTGCAATCTGACCACACACTAGCTGACTCTACCTTCTGTTACAATACCACAGCCATTTACATGTCATAACTCCCTGTGGATATGCCCTAATAAAATAGTGCACACACCAACGCTCCAGATCAAGTTAGATGGCTATACTGTAGTTATCCATAATATAAATAATGACTTTCAATAGATTATATCTCTGTGTGTGGGAGAGGGTGGGAGGAATTTATTCCAGGTGACAGGATTACATTCAGTAATTCATAAGACAGTTGGGACACACCCTTCATAAGGATCGGGTAAAGATACATGTGGTCTGAGGTGTATTAAGAAGATATAGCCTACTGACGTGTCACTGTGACATTCTTTGTAACTCCTATTACACTCTAAAGGGAATACTTGTCATACCCAAAGCCAGTTGGCCTGTTAATAATAGCCTAAAATTATATTGATCAACTCCAGTGTTTTGACTCTGAATTTCCCTCAAAATCAGATGCATAGAGACTGATACAGGCATTTGCCCTGAAATAACCAGCAAGCTTAGTTATTCAGTAGTGCACGCACCTCCATTTCAATAGCTATAACAGATACTACTCTCCCTGCCGTTGCATTAGGCAGCAGGAGCGACATTTGTCTGAATACTGTAGTCCAGAGGGACAGTAACTGCGTTTATCTCACTCAATAAAGCCACTGGAATTGAGCTCCAACAGCCAGCCCACATCTGTTTAACTGACAGTAACCTTGGCCTATGAGGGTTGACCTAAAGCGTTTCCTTAATTGCGCAATAGGGGGCGTGAATGTGTGGAACGCTTGGTTCTATTGTGGAGAGCGAGGGGACGGTTTTGCAGGTGAGGCAATCTCTGCTGAACTGCATTTAGGCTACGGCAACCCGCCAACTAGACATTTCAGAAATAACGGTATTGATTGAGCGGATTGTATCAGTTGGCTGGGAGCACAAACATATCTACAGGAATCAGGTAAACACGTTTTCAAGTGAAATACCCTATATAGTTAATTCGGGACAGACTTTAGCGCGTCAATGGTAATGAGAGTAGCCTAATGTCTGTTCGTTTTGTTTTGGGGTCACTGAGTAATGTTAGTGTGTTTACTGTGAAGCTCTATCGATGGGTGTTTTGAAAGTTTACCTTGTTGCAGGTATACATATTTTCTATTCGAAGTTGTCTAAACATTTTTGAGCGAACTGTATTGCCTTATGCGCATTTCATTATTTGCGAAAATGACTTGTTTTTACAACAATATCCCACATCCGTGCGAGGGAGATATTACATATATTCCCTTGAATTATGACCATTTCTCCTTTAGGCTACTGTATTTTACTGTATCAGGTCTCCATGCGTTCAACAGCTGTTGATACAAAGTATCCAGTGCGTAAAGCTTCGAGGATAGACATATGGCTACTGTATTCTACATCTGGAATTCATTCTCCAGTCGCTGTAAACTACTCTGTAGAATGGTTTCATTTTGAAACAGCGAATACTTATATTCCTGCATACTGTAATAGTGAATATATCCATATCTGCAGCAGTACACCGGTCTTTGGTAGTAGGCTATAGGGGAAATATTCGATGTCAGTCTCTGCAGTCAAGAATGTTGATGTGCGGTGATTGTCGTGTACAGATGGCTGGCTTCACCGCAGGCGCGTGCCACTGGCAAAAACATTGGCGCCTGTTCTGATTGCAGTTTGGAATGAACACTGCTGTAGGCCTACAAATATTGATGTAGCCTAAATTATTACTGTTTTACAAAATGTATACTGGTGTAGCCTATTTGATCTCAAGGTTATGTTGGTCATGTTTTGCACTTTGAGTGTTGAACATCTTATATTTTATTACATTTTCCCCCCACATCACTCTGGATCAACTTGAATGCAATTCCGGATGGAACCTGGATGTGCTGTATGAATTATCACGGTGAGTACAAATAAATACTCCCTACATTTCCACACAAAAGGAATATAACCTGTTGGAGGGGTCTGCCCTTGTCACCTATCAACAAATTGTGGGACATTTAAGTCTACTGTAGGCTATAACTGTTAGGCTCCTTTGAGATTGCCAAATGCCTTGGAGGCTATAAATGCATAGCCTAGCCTACCACAGCAAATGGTTTTGCAGGTATGACACAGAGAGAGTTGAATTGGGGTGAATTGACTACAGAGAATGCCTTTTGCTGTGACAAGGAAGTGAATAAACTCAAGAAACACAGTTCAAAAAGGTTATTTTTAGGACAGCCTGTTCTGTTTGGGTTTTAACCTACCGGTATTTGTCTCGTATTTAATCTTCCGAACCCCCCAAAGCTGTGGATTAACCACAGCAAATGTCAGTCAGCACAGCACTAGAAACACTAAGCTATTAAAATACTACAGAAATGTCTGTCAGTCTTCGGTCTGGCGTGCTGTTATTGTAATTTTTGTGCAGCTGATACTTCCTATTTATATCGTTGGGCTTCTTCTGTCCATTCCCTAGGGGAAAAGTTCAGTTACTGCCAGGCAGATGTGCCTCTGGTTCTCTCCTCTCTCTCTCTATCTTTCTCTCTCTCTCAATTCAATTTAAGGGATTTTTTTGGCATGGGAAACATATGTTTACATTGCCAAAGCAAGTGAAATAGATAATTAACAAAAGTGAAATAAACAAAAAACATTTTTACAGTGAACATTACACTCACAAAAGTTCCAGAAGAATAAAGACATGTAAAATATTGTATTATGTGCAAATAGTTAAAGTACAAAAGGGAAAATAAATAAACATAAATATGGGTTGTATTTACAATGGTGTTTGTTCTTCACTGTTTGCCCTTGTGGCAACAGGTCACAAATCGTGCTGCTGTAATGGTACACTGTGGTATTTCACCCAATAGATATGGGACTTTATCAAAATTGGGTTTGTTTTCAAATTCTTTGTAGGTCTGTGTAATTTTGGGGAAACATTTGTCTCTAATATGGTCATACATTTTGCAGGAGGTTAGGAAGTGCAGATCAGTTTCCACCTCATTTTGTGGGCAGTGTGCACATAGCCTGTCTTCTCTTGAGTGCCAGGTCTGCCTACAGCAGCCTTTCTCAATAGCAAGGCAATGCTCACTGAGTCTGTCAGGTATTCTGCCACTGTGTACTCTCTGTTTAGGGCCAAAATATGTTTTAGTTTGCTCTGTTTCTCCTCTCTCTTTCTCTCAGGGAAGTGTTTTCCTGCAATACGATACAAAAGCAAAAATAATCCTTATTGATCTGCAGGTATAACTCAGACTCAGCCTCCTTTCCCAGCAGCAGTCATAAAGTGCTCCATTACCAGAATGACTCATGCCTACTGATCAGACATTTTTCATGTAGCCAAACTTATGGGATGATTATGAATGCTTAAGTGCTATGAAAGTCAAAGTATCAACTCAGCATGGTAAATATTTGATTGCAATACCCTGGCTATGCCTGCTCCAGTGTTGCTGCCCCCTGCCTTGTAGTTTGGGAGAAAACAACCACTGTTTCAGGTTGTCAGGGCTTTAGTGCATATAGTCTTTTTAATTAAACTTGGGTGCAAAGACCTCTGTATTCACATTACAGTTTCCTGGTTATATTTTGTAAAGCAATATATATGGTCGTCTCTGACTGCAAGATTGTTATGCACTGATTAAATAGTTATATTTACTTTTCGAGATTGTAAGATAGAATCTCAGATTGCACTGCACTCTCCCTCTAATATAGAAAGAAGCTCATGAAAGAAGGTTTGAAGAATCCTATAGGCTATGCACAATGCATTCCGTAGGCCAGTGGTTCCCAAACTTTTTATAGTCCCGTACCCCTTCAAACATTCAACTTCTAGCTGCGTACCCCCTCTAGCACCAGGGTCAGCGCACTCTCAAATGTTGTTTTTTGCCATCATTGTAGGCCTGCCACACACACACTATACGATACATTTATTAAACATAAGAATGAGTGTGAGTTTGTCACAACCTGACTCGTGGGAAGTGACAATGAGCTCTTATAGGACCAGGGCACAAATAATGATATAATAATAATCAATAATTTTGCTCTTTATTTAGCCATCTTACATATTAAAACCTTATTTGTTCATCAAAAATTGTGAATAACTCACCACAGGTTAATGAGAAGGGTGTGCTTGAAAGGATGCACATAACTCTGCAATGTTGGGTTGTATTGGAGAGAGTCTCAGTCTTTTTCCACACACAGTCTGTGCCTGTATTTAGTTTTCATGCTAGTGAGGGCCGAGAATCCACTCTCACATAGGTACGTGGTTATGAAGGGCATTAGTGTCTTAACAGCGCGATTTGCCAAAGCAGGATACTCTGGCAGTATCCTAAATTTGGCAGTGGCTTCTGATTAAATTACATTTTCACAGAACTACTTGTTGCAATTTCGATGAGGCTCTCTTGTTTAGATATCGGTAAGTGGACTGGAGGCAGGGCATGAAAGGGATAACCAATCCAGTTGTTTGTGTCATCTGTTTCGGGAAAGTACCTGCGTAATTGTGCACCCAACTCACTCAGGTGCTTCGCTATATCAAATTTGACATTGTCCGTAAGCTTGAGTTCATTTGCACACAAAAAAATCATCCAATGATGGAAAGACCTGTGTGTTGAAGAGCTCCAACTTCTTAATCATAGCCTGAATTTTGTCCCGCACATTGAATATTGTTGCGGAGAGTCCCTGTAATCCTAGATTCAGATCATTCAGGCGAGAAAAAACATCTCCCAGATAGGCCAGTCATGTGAGAAACTTGTCATCATGCAAGCGGCCAGACAAGTGAAAATTATGGTTAGAAAATAAAACTTTAAGCTCGTCAATCAATTTTTAAAAACATGTCAATACTTTTCCCCTTGATAACCAGCACACTTCTGTGTCTGTCGTAAAAGCGTTACATGGTCGCTGCTCATATCATTGCATAGTGCAGAATATACACGAGAGTTCAGGGGCCTTGCTTTAACAAAGTTAAACATTTTCACTGTAGTGTCCAAAACGTCTTACAAGCTGTCAGACATTGCCTTGGCAGAAGTACCCTCTCGGTGGATGCTGCAGTGTACCCAAGTAGCGTCGGGAGCAACTGCTTGCACACGTATTACCACCCCACTATGTCTCCCTGTCATGGCTTTAGCACCATCAGTACAGGTACCAACACATCTTGACCACCAAAGTCCTTTTTATGTCACAAAGCTGTCCAGTACTTAAAAAATATATCCTCTCCCGTTGTCCTGGTTTCCAGTGGTTTGCAGAAGGGGATGTCTTCCTGAATTGACCCCCCCATAAACATAACGGACATATACCAGGAGCTGTGCCAGGCCCGCAACGTCTGTTGACTCATCCAGCTGTAATGCATAGAATTCACTGGTTTCAAAACATCTCCTGCCATATCACTGATGTGTTGTTTGATGAAGTCATTGTCTGTATAGTTTTTTGGGCCTTTTCCCCCAGCCACATATGCGGCAGCAGGAATAAATAAGTCCTCCACAATAGTATGGGGCTTGCCTGTCATAGCCACTTGGTAGCTCACCATATAAGACGGTTCTAGACCCTTGTTATTAATGGTATCTGTTGCTTTTATACATGTCTTACTACTTGAAAGTCGTCTTAATTCTCTCTCAAAAAACTCCCGTGACTTATTTTTCAAACTGGCATGTTTTGTTTCTAAATGTCTGTGCAAGAGTGAAGGTTTTATTGAGTTGTGAGATAGTACTTTTGCACATATAACACACTGTGGCTCAGGAAAGGCACTACTCCCAATATAAGTGAACCCCAAATCAATGTAGTTCTCATCATATTTGCACCTCTTCGATGGTCCAACGTCCCTGTCTGTTGTTCGGTGCTTTCCCGGGTCAAGGGGCAGTAGCTCTTTAGCTGCATCAGATTCACAACTGTCAGTATCCACACTAGCTGGGCTAACAACAAATGTAGAATTACTGATGCTAGCATTGGATGTGCTCGTGGGAAGCAGAACAACTTGTGTCGTCGACAGGTGCAGGTGTAGTACTGCTGGTAGTAGCAGTACTATCAGTAGAGGTGGTATATGTCTCTATGGACACGGGCCTTAGTTTTTTTTTTACCATTTATCAATTTTCGAGCAAACGGAATGAGCAGCAGCTACATTTGGCTTCATAGTGAAATTCCCGTGAGAGAGTAACGATTAATGTGATTGGATGTTCATTATTTGACTAGGCTACCTATATTTGACGTTGTGCTGTTATTTCGCTGAATACTAGATTTTTGGCAGTGAAACGAGGTTACTCTCATCGAATGTATAAGAGGCGAAGTCAGGTGCAAGGAGAGTAGAGTGATGTAAACAGGCGCACTTTTATTTTAGTTCCAAAACGAGAGCACTACATAAATCAAATGCGTTCAAAACACGGAACATAACAAAAGTAAAGCGCGTAATAAAACACCACAATAACATGAAACAATATCACACAAAACATGATGGGAAACAGAGGGTTAGATACAAGTAGATTTGTTGGGGAAATGAAAACCAGGTGTGTATGGAGACAAGACAAATGGATATATGAAAAATGGCTAGAAAACCGGTGACGTCGATCGCCGAACGCCGCCCGAACAAGGAGAATAGCCGACTTTGGCGGAAGTCATGACATACTCATGCGAGAATAAAACCTCACCCAAATGTATAGCCCCGTTGGAAAATATAAATGGACTGTTTGAAAATGCGAAGAAAAAAATAAATATAAATAAAATAAATTGGCCCAGTGCACAATTGGCCCAGCATCGTCCGGGTTAGGGGAAGGTTTGGCAGGGGTTGACCAAAAAATCATGCCTGTCATCTTAGCTTTAACACAAATGCGCACATGCAGGCACAAATGCTACACACAGACATTAACACTCAAAACTATGCCAGTCTGCACCAGCAGTACCCAGGGGAGCAGGCCTCCACATCTTGTTTGATATTTTTCCATTGATACTCTCACTGTAATTACAAATCTGCTACATCTCACACTGGCCAAGATCAAAAGTTGATTCCATACCCAATACACTGGTCTACTCAATGATTCAAAGAAACCCTTTTTTTTCTTTTACCTTTTGCTTGTGCCTATGTTAAACTAAAGGTTGACTTATTGAAGCATCCCTCACCCTGGACTCAGGGCTATGTTGTATTGATGAGGGGCTTTAAACGTGATGAATGCAACTGCAATGGATTGATGCCCTTATTCACGAAGCGTCTCAGAGTAAGAGTGCTGATTTAGGATCAGTTTAGCCTTTTAGAACATGTTGAATAAGATTACATGGGCAGGGGGGACCTGATCCTAGATCATCACTCCTACTGTGAGACAGAGGGAATACAGGCCTAGTTGTATGTCACATGCATTGTAAATCAGGCTCAGAAAACAGATGTAGCCTGCCCATTGCCCACCGTGCTCAAACAGGTGGATTCAATGTTGTTTTCACAAAGTTATTTTAATCGTGTTACATTGTTATTACAGTGTTTTTACAGTTCTACCAACATGGGAAAAAAAATAGTAATCAATATAATTTTTTTGCCTTTTGTACCCAACTTAAAACCAAAGCGCTATAGCTGGCCTCAATATTTGAACTCGTTCAGTTGTTTGTTGACAAGTCTTATCAAATCTCTATCAAAAGTGAACATTGAACTGACATCTGTGCTCAGTGAGTAGGTCTCAGTTAACTCAGTGCTGCTAGGTCCTTATCATACACTGTGTGATGAGTGTTGCGCGTTGACTGTAACAGAAATAATGGTCATCGATGATTTGTTTGTTCATTGACCGTTGTCTGAAATCTTTGGCCTCAAAAGCACTTCTCTTTTATTGATGTAATGGGCCATAAACAAAAGCTAATCTCCTGAGTCAATATTCTTCCTTCCTCTATCTCCGGCCTTTTATATCAGGGATTGAAAGATCATTGTTCCAAGTCATGCGGTCGCAATGATAATCACTTTGACAGGGTATGACTAAGTAGCCTATCTTCCGCATGATATTTTCTTATAAAATCCTAGTTTTGGATGATTTGTCAAGTCTTCCCCTGAGTGCATTTACACTCGATTTCTGATATCACGGCCAAAGTTTTCACTAGTAGCCGGGATTGCTGTGTAAAACAGGAAGTGAGCGTGGGTAACAGAAAGTACGAGGCAGCACTAATGACATAACCTCACTGACAATGTACCACTGTCTGTGGAATGATGCCTGTTATGGATTTAGTGGTGAATGGGTAAACCATTGTATCCTTAGCTTGGGACTTTTAAATGTATCTATACACTCAAATGTCATCCAAAAAGCTTTTCAGTGTCTACACAGCTGCATCAACAGCTTACATAATGAATGCAAATGGATATTAGATGGCTGTTCATGACAAAAACATGCTTTTCTCCTGCCTTTTATGAGTGCCAGGTCTGTGGAGTTTCCCTGTGTTAGATATATATTTCCACACTGGAGGTTGGAATAATACTGTGTAATTGATGATAATGATTTTTTTTGTGTAAGGGCTGTTTGAAAAGACTGCCTGAAGTTTCAGCCTGTTTTGGTGGGATGGAGTTTTGGCCTGCCTGGTGACATCACTCCCAGACAGTCAGAGCAAAATTCTTGCTTGAGAAATTGCTCTTTGCTAAGAAGCTATTTTTGTTTCTTTTTGACCACTTTAACTGAGTATGGTACTTAATTGTTACCCACTAAGATGATGGGGTTGCCTACTATGTCGAGACACCTGAGTAGAGGCATTTTGAGTGTCTGCTGTAGGTTCGACTCTGCCTTAGTGCTGCTCATTTGGCTGGCTGTGCTGTGATGGCTTTCTCTTCAGCAAAGTGTGCCCATTCTTCACATTGAGTCCACTGTAAAAGTCTGATTGAGGTTTCAGACATCATTAAAGATGATTTTCCTAAAAGTCTGTGTTGAGGGACTGCCAGAGCTAGAGCCCACTTGCTCAGCAAAAGCAATTATAGTCTCTGTCATATTAGATAGTGTGCAGGGGAATGGCTGAAAAACAGCCCAATAGACAAGGAATGAAGTCTGGAGCTTTGAAGATGTGTGTGTGTGTGTGTGTGTGTGTGTGTGTGTGTGTGTGTGTGTGTGTGTGTGTGTGTGTGTGTGTGTGCGCGCGCGCTCCCACAGCAGATCTGTCAGGTTTGGCTACATACCCGCGGCAGGTGAAGGAGAGAACTTGCAAACCAAAACAGCAGACAAACTCCTCCCTCACAAACATGTACAGTGTGTACTAGGTTAGTCAGTTGAGTAGTATACTGAGTTATATACTGAGCAATAGCAATGTAGCACAGCTTTGGATGTAGCATGACCAGATCTAGGCTATATTAGCTACTGCAGATCATGTTGTCTATCAGTATACTGTGGATCAGTGCCACTCTTTTCATGCTGTTCTTATCTGAGGCATGCCTAACTAAATGTGTGTGCATGTTGTATTGGCCCAGTTCCAGAGACAGAACATCTAGAATAGAAGTCTGTCTCTTGAGCAGGCCTATTTCACAGTCACCGCCCTCCATACAGGACTGTAGGATTCCATGCAGTTGTCTGTCTAGCTTTCAGTGTGCAGATGCATTCTATAGGGCTGGCACAATTACCGTATAACCATGTATTTGACGGTAATGGATGAAGACAGTCGTGAAAATAAAATAACCGTCATAACCTTTTAACCTTTTTTGTTATTTATTTTTACAAACAGCTGACTGAAGAGGGGGTGGCTGGGAATTTGTGTCCGTTTCTACGGTAACATGGTCTCTTAAAAACGTGATGAAGCGTTGTTGCTCCTTGCTGAAACAAACCGGGTGTTGTAGCAAACAAGCACACGGGAGAAAGGTGCCAGCGAGGTGCAGCAGCAGAACACAGAGAAAGGTGCCAGCGAGGTGCAGCAGCAGAACACAGAGAAAGGTGCCAGCGAGGTGCAGCAGCAGAACACAGAGAAAGGTGCCAGCGAGGTGCAGCAGCAGAACACAGAGAAAGGTGCCAGCGAGGTGCAGCAGCAGAACACAGAGAAAGGTGCCAGCGAGGTGCAGCAGCAGAACACAGAGAAAGGTGCCAGCGAGGTGCAGCAGCAGAACACAGAGAAAGGTGCCAGCGAGGTGCAGCAGCAGAACACAGAGAAAGGTGCCAGCGAGGTGCAGCAGCAGAACACAGAGAAAGGTGCCAGCGAGGTGCAGCAGCAGAACACAGAAATATAATATATGGCAGCACATGCAGTCAGGAGTGGAGGAGAGAAAATTATTATATATTTTTTTGTCTGTTATTCAAAGCATTATTACGTAGACCACGGTCATTTGGCGGGCCAATTACCGTCATCCAAAATTCCATTACCGTCACAGCCCTAGCATTCTAGTCCATCTTAAAATGCCGCAGTTAAGACCTTTTTTAATTACGGATCCCGCATGGCTGCACATAGAGGCAATGTTTCATGTTTTTTGCCTCACAAAAAAAAACAGCCACTACTTTTTACTCTGTGTGAGATATTCTATTGCAGTAATTGTCCCTGGTGCCTTCTTCAGCTCGTAGAAATACCTTGTGATTCATCCCCCCTGCTGAGTGAATGCCCTTTGTAGATAGATGTCTCAGTGATGGATTCTGGAAGGGCTTCGCTGAATAGATTTGGGTGTTTTTTCGTATTTTTTTTTTAGCTTTCCCTTGTTAGAATGTTATTAGCATGGATCTGACGAACATTATATAGCTTAAAACCTATCACAAGCAAAGACGATGTGTGTGGGGGGTGTTGTGTGTGTGTCTGTGAATGTTTGTGTGCACACTAGACCTGGGCGATATGGGCAAAAGTCCATATCATGATAAATTGACTGAATTATCACGATAATGATACATTTAACAATATGTTTGTATAACATTAATGTGCAACACAGTAATTTTTTACATTCCCTTTAAAACTACTATTACTGGGCTCCCGAGTGGCACCGCGGTCTAAGGCACTTCATCCCAGTGCTAGAGGTGTCACTGGTTCGATCCTGAGCTGTGTCGCAGCCGGACGCGAACGGGAGACCCATGAGGCGGCGCACAATTGACCCAGCATCGTCCGGGTTAGGGGATGGTTTGTCCGGCTGGGATGTCCTTGTCCCATCATGCTCTAGTGACTCCTGGTGGCGGCCGGGCACATCTACACTGAATTTGGTAGCCAGCTGTACGATGTTTCCTACGACATATTGGTGCGGCTGGCTTCCGGGTTACGAGAGCAGGGTGTCGAGAAGCAGTGCAGCTTGGCAGGATCGTGTTTTGGAGGAGACATGGCTCTCGACCTTTGCCTCTCCCGAGTCCGTATGGGAGTTGCAGCGATGGGACAAGACTGTAACTACCAATTGGATATCACGAAAGTGGTGAGAGAAAAAAGTAAGTACAAATACAAATAATAATACTGCTACTACTTTGAATGTTGCAGCTTTCAATTGTCCCGTTAACACTCACACATTAGCAAACATATTTTATTTCAAACTTCACATATCTCTAGTAAAGGCTACTTATCGTGGTGAATGATATCTGGTAAATGTCCACGAAAGTGGTCGGTTCAGTCCGTGTCTAACTTTCGGTTTAACCTACCAGCTCAAGTGCATGCTTGCATGTTTCTGTGTGAATTTACCTGTGAGTTTGTGTATGTGTGCACATACATGCATGTGTGTGACTTCACAAGTGTGTGTGTGTGTGTGTGTGTGTGTGTCTGTGTGTGTGTGTGTGCGCTCCCGACCTGGGTTCAAATATTGATATATTTATTTGTATTACTTTAACTTACATTTCAAAGTATTTTCAAATACAAATATTGAAATATGTGAATACTCCCAGGCATTTCAGCTCAGTTCTGTTTGGTCGTAGGATTACTGTTTGGTCCTGTAATGTATTTGGAAACACATATTTGAAAATAGTTTCAAATTGTTGGCTGTTTATTGGACATGATTTGAAAATACTTTCAAATAACTAATAGAAGTAGTTGATTCTACACCACATTATTTGAAAATACTCAATTACAAATATTTCAATGACAAATACTTAAATACATATGTATTTGAAGCCAGCTCTGGTGTGCACTTGTCTATATGTGTTTGTATGACTAAGCTTGTGTGTGTACCCGTCGTAGACTGTGACGCTAAGCTACTTCTCTCCTCGCCATGGGCATTGTCTGCTCTGTGACTGACTCATCAGCAATATCTCCATATATACCCACCCACCCACGCACGCACGCACGCACGCACACACACACACACACACACACACACTACCACCCCGCTATTTCCCGTTTAGATTACCGATTACCATACACCACATTAGCCAGTAGCTATCAGTTAGGGCATCTCTCTCTTTGTTGTATGGCTTTGCATGAATACACGTGTCTGCTTTGTGGCGGGCGGCTAGCCTGAGGCGTCTGGACTCCCCCCTGGTCGTGAATAATTGAGGATCTATTTAACTAGTGTGGGGCGGACTCAGGTGCGAGGACAGATAAAGCATCCCACCCACCTACTGCTCCGGTCTATATCTGTTTCCTAGGGTGCATCTCAATAGTGTAAAGTGACGTCCTCCATCATCCCCTTGTCTCCTTTCCTCCATATACAGTGACATTCAAGAACTAGACAGGTGAAAGTAAATCGGTGTGCATCCTCCATATTGATTTGATATAGCCTGTGTTTTCAGTAAAGATGAAGGAGAGGAGACAAGGAGAAGAAGCCTCACTGCAGTGGTGCTTTACCAGCCTAACCATGACTTATAACATGGTAATAACATGGTAATGACATGTAAATAGCCATGTACAGTGTAGATATATTTTTTTTAACCTTTTATTTAACTAGGTACATTAACTACGTGTGGCCCATGCGGGAATCAAACCCACAGCCCTGACGTTGCTATCACCACGCTCTAACCCACGGAGTCATTGAAATCATAACTATTAAAAAATATAAAGAACAGAGGAGAAAGTGTAACATATCTGTGAGCTTTGCATTTCTAATGGTAGGTCAAGTCCTATAGGCTTCAGGGACTGCAGTGTAGCGGAACATGCATGTCACTTAATGGTGGTGTGATGGTTGTATGGAGCCCAGTCTTGTGAAGGCAGGAGAAAGGGTATCTGAGGAGAATTCTAACATACTAGTTCAGCTGCTGGGCCCATACAAAGGATGGGTGGGGAAAGCAGCCAGTCATTGGGACTGCCCTCTGTCTCTCCGTCTGTCTGCCATGTTGTTTTATAGCTCTGTTGCTTTCCCTTCTCACCGTCTAGCGAAGAAATCTGTCCCTCAGATGTTATACTTTCTCCCCTGTTCTATATATTTTTTAATAGTTATGATTTCAATGACTCCGTGGGTTAGAGCGTGGTGATAGCAACGCCAGGGCTGTGGGTTTGATTCCCGCATGGGCCACACGTAGTTAATGTATCACTGTTTTTGTCAACAGTTTGTAGTCAACAACATTGATCCTAACCCTCCTGGTTTCTCAGATATATCTTGGTGTCACTGATGTACTAATGTGTTTTTCATTTCATTCTTGTGTCCATCCTTGACAACGGGGCACAGTAATGTGCAACAGTAATGTAGGTGACTGTGTTAATTTGAAATCGAACTCTAAGCCGTTGTCTGCGAGGGATTGGGGGTTTACTACAGATTAGCTGTAATCCATTGGCTAAATCACAGTTTTGGACAATGTGTGGCAGATTGGTCATAGGCTGGACTGATCCTGCAGGGTGTGAATGAACAGCATAATCATTAAGAGCAGCCTGGAGGTGTTGAATGTTGATTGAATGTTGTTAAATGTTGATGACAGTGAGATAGTGCATCTAAACTTGGACCATGCTAACACATCAGATGGTCTGTGTACAGAGGGCTTATTTTTGAATAGGCTAAGTGATGATATAGGCTTGTAGCTAATAGGTTGACCCTGGAGAGTGGCCCAACAAGCCATGGGCACCCCTACAGCACCATCACTTAAAAAATAATACATGAGAGGCCATGTGTTATGACATTTTTATCATGGTTGTGACGTGGCCATAGCCACGAGGCGAAGCTGAGTATACCACCACAGCCATGATAAAAATGTCATAGCACGTGGACTCTAATATATTATTTGTTTTATACAATGAGTTACCAGCATTAAAAAAGAAACATTCCCTAACCATAACATTTTCAACAAAACGTGATGCTACATTCACTAACACTGATTGTCAAGTGCAATTTTAGGTGTTCTCTGGTCGTTAGTTCTATTTGTATTGCCTGCCATGTAAATCAAAACTACTCAAGTGCTGGTTGATAGTTCCAGAACTTTGCAGGTTGCTAGGGCAAACAAAAATGGTTGCTATGGAGGCTCTTCCCCCTTTTTAGCTTGCCAACTACACAGCTAACACAATCACTTCAGACTGAAAGGCAGCAAACTAGCTGCATTTCGTTTAGTTTTACCTGTTTTTCCATCTATTTTTTTGTTGTTGGTATATATCCATGAAAATTATGCTGATTCATTTTGACTGGAGAAACGCTGCCTGTCTGTCTCATCCCGACTCCCGACACATTCATTATGGGACACAGTGGATATCGAATTTCAATATTGCAACAAAAACATCAGACATCATTTGTAATTGCTTTTCATAGTTGATATCAAGTTCATAAATTGCATGGCTGGGCAGTGGATCTGTAAAAATAGTAGTGCGTTGCTAGGTAACAACATAAACAATGGCAATTTTTATGAATGTACTGGCCATATGTATGTTGTCTATTATATCAGGGGCAGGATCTAACAATGGGAATTCCAAACCACCCATTGTATAAATTGATTTAGATCTCTCCTACAACCTCTTCACATTAGCACATGGCTATTAGCACATGGCAGCAGATGGATATACCAGTCCGATTAGCAACACATCAATAACGCAACATGTAATGCTTACGAAACTAAACGAACATAGTGTTGTGCGGACATATTCTCAGGAAACAGTCCTTCAATTTGCCCCACACAGCCGTTATCATGTCTTCTCCGGTGCGCTGGTTAAGTTGCCTGTCAGAACAGCCAGTGATAATATGATTCAGGGCTCCCTTCATCTTCTCTCTTCCGTTATTTCACTCACTCATTTCACACACACACACACACACACACACACACACACACACACACACACACACACACACACACACACACAAACACATCTGAAGTGTGATTGGCGATGTGATGGGTTTCTAAATATTTTACTGATTGGTGGGATACTGTCTGTCTAGAATGATTGTGATCTTCAGTGGAACATTGAAATATTTTGGAGACTAAATATTTGACTTTGTCTCATTGGATAATAGGAGGAATAAACACTGTTTTTACAGAATTGAAGAGATTTGATGTAGTTTTGTATCCTTACGCTGTGTAATTAAGCATAGTTTTCCAATTCCATATGAAAGCTTAATTGCCCCAATAACTTTCTGTCAACATCACAGTGTAGCCTAATTTTACTCGTTCCCCTCCTTTTACCCTTTTGTAAACACTGTTAGGAGAGATTCACAAGGAGCTCGCCATTGTTGAAATATGAATTCATTATGAGACGCACTGTTACATTGTCTTTGATTGCAAAATAATTAGGTCTTTGTGGAGTTCTCACTTATTCAATGGATATTTCTCTTGCTGTTGTGGGCCGACTGTGTTCGGCTGAGCATCGTTTCCATTTTGGATCTTGTGAAGACTTACTTTGGATTTGAAACAGAATTGTTGATTAGATGTTATTGGTGTAGAATGTGGTGCAGATCTCTGTTTTTACTGAAGATTGCCTCATATGTTTGGTTAAACATTGCTGTGTAGGCCTACAGTACCAAACCCATGTTACATATATCCCTTTCACACTAAGACGTTTTGACGGCAACTTTGACATACCGGCAACTGTTTTTCGCCTTTTCCTTATATCTGAAAGGTATTGCCGGTATTATTTCCGCCTAGCAATCTAGTAATCATTTAGGTCAACTTCTGCCTACGGCTTAGTATGAAACGTAGCCGTAATGCTGAGGTGGCATTGGCAGGCACAGGCATTTTGTTTCACTGAATCTCTGCCTTATAGGCTATTTGGTTAATTGGTTTCTGGCTGGGCAAATAAGTGGTGGTATAGCTCATCTATTCATTTGCTCATCTATCACTGATCAGAAACATTTAGCATGCAATAATGTAGCCTAAATCAAGTGTAGGCCTATTATTTTGCTGGATCGCGTATAGACAACTCCAAAAGCCCACAAAGGTTGTGAAATATGGACACGAGACTCACATACTTTTGAAAATATAATTGCTATTATTTTCTATTGGTATCATGATGAAGATACTATATGACTGCGGTTTCACACTTTTCCGTGACACAAGTTGTGTGGGAAAAATATGATTTGTATTTTATTCTGTTATATTCCATTATATTCTTACTACAAAATATATGTGTGTTTGACTGTGAATGGGGTAGGTGTGTCTTGTCTGTTTAATGAACAAAATAATTAACTATTAATTTAATTTGGTCATAACATAATTAAACAAAAAATGTGCCATTTCTTTTTGATGTTGTATATTCTCAATAGATTTATTAAAATAGACGCCCACCCACATCTTCACACCACTACTACCACTCATCCCCAGCATGCCGGCATGCGCACCGTAGGTATAAAAGGCATATGCAGTCAAGAATGTGGTAAAAATGGGCCTGTTTGTAAGGGGATAATATAAACATTACCCCATTTATTTTTACAGTCAAAATCTGTAAATCCAATGTGAAAGCAGCAAGAGTAACAACTAGGTTTCATAGGCTAGTCTCTCCAAAATGAAGGGAAAATTGTACAGCATCACCCTCATTCATGACAACTCTACTATATTTGTTCTGAAAGACTTGCAGTTGAAAAATGTTGTCATGGAAGCTTTTAATCTGAATAAAGAAATCTTGAAATATGCCTTGATTGCTGCTGTGCTGAATAGCCCCACAGGAGAAACAGTCACATTTTCCTTCCAGTTGTGGAGAGAAAGCTACCTCCATGGATTAAGCACTTATGGCAGAAAAAAGGCTTATCCAGAGTAACACTAACACAACAAAGGGTTTTGCATGGTCGGCCTGAGCTCAGACTAAACACGTTTCAGAAGACAGTTTGTTGTCTGGCTTTGAAAACAATAAAAAAAGCAAATGCAATGTTCTTATCTCTGCCATGGCTGCACCTCCTCCTTGCCTTTTAATTTTTACCTTTACCATCTTTGTTTTGACAGTTGGTTCTTGAAGCATACTTAAAGTCATTAAAATTCAGTTCCTGATTAAACAGTGATTGACTTGCCCCTCACGTCAGAAGCAGTCAAGTGTTTAATGAATCTTCATCGGCTTGTCTATTTTTCATCCGATAATTAGGAGTCTGTGGTAATGAGTCATACCTCGGAGTTGACTGGCGTCTCATTGGTGGCCAGGGTCGTGTACGTTAGACTCTAAACGTAACAAAACAGACTGAAACATGGAGGACCTACCTGGACTTGTACAATAACAAACTCTCATTTTAGTTTTCCTTGGCAAAACGTTTTAAAACATTTTCCGTTGGTGTGCCAAATGGACACGGCCAGGGTTTTCGTTGTGTATCTGTGAAGCTCCAGCTCCTCCTCCTTGCCCAGGTTCTCACCCGGCGATGACACTTAACAAACAACAATATCCTTGAGAGTCTGCAGGCGTGGAGCCGAAGCCTCTGGGACTAAGGCTTCCCATCAGCATGCAGAGAGCATTACTGCTTTAATATGAAGGGGCCATATGGAGCGCAGAGGTACTGTATAGTGGTGCAATAACTTTTTGCTTGTAAGGGACATTTTGTTTTATAGAGCCACGTGTTACTGATTGGGTTGAGGAATTCTGTTCATCAGAATGTAAGGTATTCACTTTTTGTTGTTGTAATCCATTCACAATGTAGTTGCTTCCCAAGTGTTTTTATAGTTGAATTCTTTGACCTGATGATGATAGCATGCATTAAATAAACATTTTATTTAAAAGAGTACGGCAACAGGGTGTTACAGGGTGCAATTCCACAAGCCGCCATATACTCTCTGCTGTGGAATAGTTCCATGTGAATAATATTATGAGTATCATTACACATAGCAAGACATGAACCTAAGACAGCTATAATTCGCTCTTGAGTGCTACTTAATGTCGTTAGTCCCACTTGCAGGATGCTGGCTCACTGTTCGAAAACAGGTTGCCAGTTGGAGTGAGATTGCCCTACACAGAAATGCATCAAACAGTAAATGAGACTTGGATTCGGCGCCGCTCAGGCAACACTTCCAATTTGCTGAAGGCTCTGAGTCAGAGTGCTCAGTGTCTGGAAACCTTCCAAACCATTTCCTTTTCATCCCCCTACTAATCTGTTATGTGGATTATTAGTTCCCCCAAGGGGGGTTGGGAGGGGGGCTATGACGAAACAGCCAACCATCTACCCACTCTATTCTTTGAAGTTTCAAGTTTTATTTGTCACATGCACAACTACAGTGAAATGCTTAACTTACATACCCTACCCAACAATGCAGTATTCAATATCAAATAGGATAATTAATAAAAACATATATAAAAACATGAGAAATAAAAATTGAGAGGAAGCTATACTGAACATAAATGGAAACGCAACATGCAACAATTTCAAGACCTACACTTACAAGTAAAATACATTTATTAGGCCCTAATCTATGGATTTAACATGACTTGGAATACAGATATGCATCTGTTGGTTACAGATACCTTAAAAAAGGTAGGGTGTGGATCAGAAAACCAGTCAGTATAAGGTGTGACCACCATTTGCTTCATGCAGCGCGACACAACTCCTTCACATAGAGTTGATCAGACTGTTGATTGTGAACTGTGGAATGTTGTCCCACTCCTCTTCAATGGCTGTGCAAAGTTGCTGGATATTGGCAGGAACTGGAACAAGCTGTAGTGTATGTCGATCCAGAGCATCCCAAACATGCTCAATGGGTGACATGTCTGGTGAGTATGCAGGCCTTGAAAGAACTGAGACATTTTCAGCTTCCAGGAATTGTGTACAGATCTTTGCGACATGGGGCCATGCATTATAATGCTGAAACATGAGGTGATGGCGGCAGATGAATGGCACGACAATGGGCCTCAGGATCTTGTCACGGTATCGCTGTGCATTCAAATTGCCATCAATGAAATGCAATTATGTTCATTGTCCGTAGCTTATGCCTGCCCATACCATAACCCCACCTCCACCATGGGGCACTCTGTTCACAACGTTGACATTACCTTATGGTAGAGAAATGAACATTCAATTATCTGGCAACAGCTCTGGTGGACATTCCTGCAGTCAGCATTCCAATTGCACGATCCCTAAAAATTTGAGACATCTGTGGCATTGTGTTGTGTGACAAAACTGCAAAAGAATTCTGCAGCTTTGAAGGTCAATCAATCAATCAATCAAATGTATTTATAAAGCCCTTTTTACATCAGCAGATGACACACAATGCTATACAGAAACCCAGCCTAAAACCCAAAACAGCAAGCAATGCAGGTCCCCAAGAACACAGTGGCCTCCATCATTCTTAAATGGAAGAAGTTTGGAACAACCAAGACTCTTCCTAGAGCTGGCCACCCAGCCAAACTGAGCAATCGGGGGAGAAGGGCCTTTGTCAGGGAGGTGACAAAGAACCCGATGGTCACTCTGACAGAGCTCTGTGGAGATGGGAGAACCTTTCAGAAGGACAACCATCTCTGCAGCACTCCACCAATCAGGCCTTTATGGTAGAATGGCCAGACTGAAGCCACTCCTCAGTAAAAGGCACATGACAGCCAGCTTGGAGTTTGCCAAAAGGCCCTTTAAAGACTCTCAGACCATGAGAAACAAGATTCTCTGGTCTGATGAAACCAAGATTGAACTCTTTGGCCTGAATGCCAAGTGTCATGTTTGGAAGAAACCTCATGCTTTGGGGATGTTTTTCAGTGGTAGGGACTGGGAGACTAGTCAGGATCAAGGGAAAGATGAACAGAGCAAAGTACAGAGAGATCCTTGATGAAAACCTGCTCCAGAGTGCTCAGGACCTCAGACTGCCTCAAAGGTTCACCTTCCAACAGGACAACAACCCTAAGCACACAGCCAAGACAACACAGACGTGGCTTCGTGACAAGTCTCTGAATGCCCTTGAGTGGCCCAGCCAGAGCTCGGACTTGAAGCCGATCGAACATCTCTGGGGAGATCTGAAAATAGCTGTGCAGTGACGATCCCCATCCATCCTGACATAGCTTGAGAGGATCTGCAGAGAAGAATGGGAGAAACACCCCAAATACAGATATGCCAAGCTTTTAGCGTCATACCGAAGAAGACTCGATGGTGTAATCTCTGTCAAAGGTAGGTGCTTCAACAAAGTACTGAGTAAAGGGTCTGAATACTTATGTAAATGTGATTATTTCCTTTAAAAAAAATTATATACAAACCAGTTACAGTGGGGCAAAAAGGTATTTAGTCAGCCACCAATTGTGCAAGTTCTCCCACTTAAAAAGATGAGAGAGGCCTGTAATTTTCATCATAGGTACACTTCAACTATGACAGACAAAATGAGAAGAAAAAAATCCAGAAAAACACATTGTAGGATTTTTAATGAATTTATTTGCAAATTATGGTGGAAAATAAGTATTTGCAAGATTTCTGGCTCTCACAGACCTGTAACTCCTTCTTTAAGAGGCTCCTCTGTCCTCCACTCGTTACCTGTATTAATGGCACCTGTTTGAACTTATCAGTATAAAAGACACCTGTCCACAACCTCAAACAGTCACACTCCAAACTCCACTATGGCCAAGACCAAAGAGCTGTCAAAGGACATCAGAAACAAAATTGTAGACCTGCACCAGGCTGGGAAGACTGAATCTGCAATAGGTACGCAGCTTGGTTTGAAGAAATCAACTGTGGGAGCAATTATTAGGAAATGGAAGACATACAAGACCACTGATAATCTCCCTCGATCTGTGGCTCCACGCAAGATCTCACCCCGTGGGGTCAAAATGATCACAAGAACAGTGAGCAAAAATACCAGAACCACACGGGAGGACATAGGGAATGACCTGCAGAGAGCTGGGACCAAAGTAACAAAGCCTACCTTCAGTAACACACTACGCCGCCAGGGACTCAAATCCTGCAGTGCCAGACGTGTCCCCCTGCTTAAGCCAGTACATGTCCAGGCCCGTCTGAAGTTTGCTAGAGAGCATTTGGATGATCCAGAAGAAGATTAGGAGAATGTCATATGGTCAGATGAAACCAAAATATAACTTTTTGGTAAAAACTCAACTCGTCGTTTTTGGAGGACAAAGAATGCTGAGTTGCATCCAAAGAACACCATACCTACTGTGAAGCATTGGGGTGGAAACATCATGCTTTGTGGCTGTTTTTCTGCAAAGGGCCAGGACGACTGATCCGTGTAAAGGAAAGAATGAATGGGGCCATGTATCGTGAGATTTTGAGTGAAAACCTCCTTCCATCAGCAAGGGCATTGAAGATGAAACGTGGCTGGGTCGTTCAGCATGACAATGATCCCAAACACACCGCCCGGGCAACGAAGGAGTGGCTTCGTAAGAAGCATTTCAAGATCCTGGAGTGGCCTAGCCAGTCTCCAGATCTCAACCCCATATAACATCTTTGGAGGGAGTTGAAAGTCCGTGTTGCCCAGCAACAGCCCCAAAACATCACTGCTCTAGAGTAGATATGCATGGAGGAATGGGCCAAAATACCAGCAACAGTGTGTGAAAACCTTGTGAAGACTTACAGAAAACATTTGACCTCTGTCATTGCCAACAAAGGGTATATAACAAAGTATTGAGATAAACTTTGGTTATTGACCAAATACTTATTTTCCACCATAATTTGCAAATAAATTCATAAAAAATCCTACAATGTGATTTTCTGGATTTTTTCTTCTCATTTTGTCTGTCATAGTTGAAGTGTACCTGTGATGAAAATTACAGGCCTCTCTCATCCTTTTAAGTGGGAGAACTTGCACAATTGGTGGCTGACTAAATACTTTTTTGCCCCACTGTATGTTGTGTTGTGTGTAGATTGATGAGGGGGAAAAACTATTTAATCCATTTGAGAATAAGGTTGAAACATAACAAAATGTGGAAAAAGTCAAGGGGTCTGAATACTTTCCAAATGCACTGTATGTACATGTAGGCAGGTATGGAACTTGGGGAGATGAGATGACAGTCAGAAGTCAGACCATGGCAAAGATTATAATTCAAACACAGATACATCAGACTGGATGACCTTAATAGGTTGTCGTTTACCAATGCATGCCTTGTGCTTTTGGGAAGGTGTCCCGGGTAGTCAATGATATAACATCTTCACTTGAAAAACGACAAGTCAGATACATCAAAGGAAACAATATAGGATCTTTATTTACTATTCTTTGTGTTTTATTTTAGGGTTGGCTTTTCAGCTATTTGATAATATGCCCGTCATACAAATTATTTAATAAAATAGCATATTTTATTTAGCATATTCAAAAACATGGATGCTCTTCATAGGAGGTTTCATTGTCGTTTGATCTGGTAATATGACCTGAAATGTTTGTACATGTTTGCTGGCTTCATAATTCTACTTGCAATCTAAGTGTAATGAATACTCAGTGAGAAAAAGGTGTAGATTCACTCACAGACCGCGGCAGGTGTTTATTTCACAGGCAGGCAATGGTCATACACAGGTAGGCAAACAGGCAGGTGAATCAAAACTAGGACTGAAGGCTATAACTGGTTCTCACAAACGAACTAGGAAAAGGCTTATTAGAGTTAAAACAAACAATACCTCACAAAGGCACAAACAGAATGAACTGAACTAAATAAGGAGCTGATGAGACCAAGTGAGTAACTAACACAGGTGAAATCAAAGAATAAAAATGAAAGACAGGGCTACGTTCAAGAACACAAAGAAACAGGGCTACGTTCAAGAACACAACAAAACAGAACACAAGGTTGACTAAGAAAATAAATACAGAACCTTACACTAAGTCATCTATACTAAAGTTACTGTTATGAATCTTCATTTTGAGGAGTCTAAACTGATTTATAATTTGATAGGTTACTTCTGATGGTCATTGGTAGCATCAGACCATATCCGCTAATGCACTCAGGTCTACAGAGCATCATAAATGCATTTTCTGTGGCGTTTTAATATAAATGGATATCGCAAATATAATCAAGCCAATCTGGCTGAATGGAAATAGACCCAGATGGCCCCCTGAAGGTCCTCACCAGACTGAAGGTCAGGATTCAGGTTGTTAATAGCAGAGGTGCATAAAGATGGCGGCCTCCATACTGTTACCACAAATGCCTCGTTTGCTAAGTTCGCCGTATTGTACATTGCTCTCTGTTACCCTTTTTTTGTTTCGGCATTAGCACAGTATAAATGATCCCAATTCTAGCTCCAAGACGCCTGCAAACTGAAAAAGTAGGTTATGCTGATTTATTAGCGCATTGAACCATGTCCTGTGCCGTAGTTTAAAATATCTGCGAATAGTGCTCCAACAATGACGTCATATCTGAATTCCGACACTTTATTATTATTATTTTGTATTTAACCTTTATTTAACTAGGCAAGTCAGTTAAGAACAAATTATTATTTACAATGACGGCCTACCCCGGCCAAACTCTAACCAGGACGATGCTGGGCCAATTGTGTGCCGCCCTATGGGACTCCCAATCACAGCCTGTTGTGATACAGCCTGGACTCAAACCAGGGTCTGTAGTGACACCTCTAGCAGTGAGATGCAGTGCCTTAGACCGCTGCACCACTCGGGAGCCTTTGCCATTGCACATTGACAGTAAACAGACATTGTGTTATCTGTTTTGTGTGTTGTGTATACTGTAGTTTCATGTAGTAGTTTTGAGTTGTGTTCTCATAGACTATTTAATCTGTGTTGTTGTTCTATGCATGTTGGATAGCAGGTTAGCGTTTTTCATCATGAACCTTGTTCTGGAGGCACCTCTGCAGCATGGTCACTAGCTGGCAAAGCCACAAAGTCATCAAATGTTTAACCTAACCTTAACCACACTGCTAACCCTAATGCCTAACCCTATTCTTAAATTAAGATTTGTTTTCATGAATGTTTACAATATAGCCAATTTTAAGTTTGCAGCTGGCCAATCTAGTGGATATCACTCAGTTCTGCCTCCAGGGCAAGATTCATGTCAATAAACATCAACTTGCACATTAGATAGAGGATGGCTTGTAAAACATCAGTTCATTTTTTAAAACTTAATTTTCAACAACAAACATAATTTTCATCCATCCTCCCCCCCAACTTTTCCCACCAGCTGCCACTGTACCAAGTGCATACTGAGAGCCAAAGAAAACAACTTTACAGCTAGCAATTTGTTTACCATGGTTTCTGGCAGATTCTGGTTTTATTCCAAAACTTCAAGGATGTGTGTACCTGTATGTGTTGTATGGAAGAGCTCCAACTTGAACTGTTGCCAGGGGAGTCCCTAATGCCCAACTGTGGTGTGGGCACTAATACCACTATAGGATCACCAAATTGCTCATAACAAAAATATTATGATCCTACACTCTGCTGTATGGAAAGCTTATGTCAATATGAAAATAAGTGTAAGCAAAAATATAGAAATAATAACACTACAGAAGTTTGAATAAGTAGGTTATGTATGCGTGAGTGCGTGATAGCTCCTTGTGATTAGGACCTAAACTGCAGGGACTTTGTAGAGGTATACTTTTGTAGAGGTATAATTACACCGCATAATTAAACACCAGGTATTATCCATCTCTGGGTCGTGATATGTCCAGATTTTTTTTCATAAAGTGGGCATTATTGGTTATCCCAGAATTCCCTGTGCCCGGTGTAGCCTACGGTGGCAACCTAGCTTGGCTACTGCAGGCGGTGGCAGGATGACATAGGGGGACTACCGGAGTCAGCAGTCAAAGCTTGGAGAAACTGCACCTCAGACAACGGATTTTGGAGGACACATGATACCCGGTAATGCAATAGTAACTCCAGATGTCATAAAGGGGACTCGTGTATTGAATTCAGTAGTCGCACATTAATTGTGGAAAGAGAGAAAATAGTTTCATTATCGATGTTTTCATCTGAAAATGTGACGTGCGGCCGTTGCATCATTTACAGGAGATGACGAGGCGATTCCCTTGTACAAAAAATACTGCTCATGGATAACTTAGTTATAGTAACATTCAAGACGAATGGAGATATGTTAATCTTTATTGAATCTTTGTATCCCTCATTGTAATTTGAGAAATCATGCTTTCTGCATAAGCTACTTTGTATCATATGAGTATAATTTTCCTCTGGATACAGTATCATGGCCATGTGATCAAAACGCCCGATGCCTATTTGCGACTGGTTAAAAAGTGTCTAATAATTGGATTACGCACGGATTCTTGCGCATCAAAGGAAAAGTAAAAGTTGTACGTTGTATTGTTTTGTGGGAGTTGTGCTCTGTTTTCTACAATTTACTATGGCGGTATGCGTAACGTCTAGCGGTTTTGATAAGTTATTGGTAGACTATCACCGGTGTATGACAGTTATGACTTGCAATCCCGAAGTTCCTGTCTCGGTTTTCGGTATTTCTGCAATGCGGTGGGTGTGGCCTGACTGTTCGGTAGATGGAGAGGAGGAGAGGAGAGCGTCTTGTGGCTGCTCGGCCAGCTGGTTTACTCGCCCAACGGGGCGTTTTTCAGTCCACATCATGGTTAGCAAAGTGAGGGCACATGCTACAGACACAGGTGGTGCTGCATTGTGCAAGCTCATGGGTCAGAAAATGTAGCTATAGTGGTCCATTGTTTACTATTTTATGGATGTGTTTTTATTTTGGTCTCATCTGTCACCACGGGACATCAGAAATGGGTTATAATAGGCCAACAATTTACAACTATGTTTGTGTGTAAATGTAATAAACTGTTTACATAGGTACATGTTGGCTATTTGTCTGTTTTTATCATAATTTTGATTTATGATGTAGAAACTGCAAACTCCAGCACAAGGTAATGCTATGATTGATTTGAAATGAAATGGTTATGATAATGTCTGCATCACTCTGCTTGGAATGTTTAAAGTGATAGGCTATCTGGAACTTGATTTATTTTCTTAGCGTATTTGAAGAGGTAGGGCATCAATGTGTGTCCATACCAATACTTACTCTCTCCAAATAGCAGTAGGGTCCACAGAATAGTGATTGTCATGGTTTCCTTTACGTGAGCTGCATGCTAGGGTTGTGTTTTGACCAGTGACCACACCTCAGAAAGTGACTCACTCTCAGCCTGTTGAGGCTAACAGAGAAGTAAACAAATAAGCATATTGCTGCAGTTTCACTAACACCAATATCCTTTATCTTGGCTAGAGCTCAGCCAACCATTGGTCAATATTAGTAAAATAGCTTTTGATTCAACATAATGGTTATAAGGCCTCGGATAGAAGAAAGGAGCAGTCCAGCTGCTGAAGCTATGCTGGGTTTAAACCTTCTGCAAAGCTCTTCAGTCCAGCTGCTGAAGCCATGCTGGGTTTAAACCTTCTGCAAAGCTCTTCAGTGCAGCTGCTGAAGCCATGCTGGGTTTAAACCTTCTGTAAAGCTCTTCAGTCCAGCTGCTGAAGCCATGCTGGGTTTAAACCTTCTGTAAAGCTCTTCAGTCCAGCTGCTGAAGCCATTCTGGGTTTAAACCTTCTGTAAAGCTCTTCAGTCCAGCTGCTGAAGCCATGCTGGGTTTAAACCTTCTGTAAAGCTCTTCAGTCCAGGAGCAGTGGATGGGTTCCATTTTTCTCATGGACGCGTATCATCCTTATGTCCTACACTATATGACTTTGATGGATGGCTTATTAAAGTGTGTTATGCTGACCACGGACTACTGCAACAATACTGCTACTGTGCAGCGGTGTAAGGTTACATGGGAGAACGTTACACATACAGCATCTCTTACCATAACAGTTTACGTTTTGGTCATTTAGCAGACGCTCTTATCCAGAGCAACTTACAGTAGTGAGTGCATACATTTCCATACTGGCCACCCTGTGAGTAAAAACACAAAATACTAGATTTATAGTGTGATATGTGGGGTAGTACTGTGGTGGAGTAATGGGGGCCAAATAACAATGCTTGGCTTGTCTGGAATGGATTTCTCAGTCTAAATATGGGCCAGTGGCTTTTGGCCTCTGTGTCGAGTGTTTCAATCACAGGATCTAGGCTACAGTGGAACAAGTCACAGAGCAGCAGCCTATTCAGAGCAAAGCAGAAATAATACGAAGATACCAAGGGACTTTTCTATCAATAGCAGTGTAAAGTCCTTTGGTTGTGCACCTCTAGTACATTTACATTTCAGTAATTTATCAGACGCTCTTATCCAGACTGATTTACAGGAGCAGTTAGGGTTAGGTGCCGTGCTCAAGGGCACATCGGCAGACTTTTCAGGGATTCGAACCGGCGACCTTTCAGTCACAGGCCCAACGCTCTTAACTGCTAGGCTACATGCCGCCGCGTAGTCAAGAGAGTTCAAAAAGACTGCCTTGTGTGTAAGTATACAGTCACTCAGATTACTGCATGGAGACTAATTTACAAGACATGCATGTTTTATGTAAAAGTGGAAAGCAGGACTTGTTTGTGACTCAAGGAGC
This sequence comes from Oncorhynchus mykiss, assembly GCF_013265735.2. Classification (NCBI taxonomy): domain Eukaryota; kingdom Metazoa; phylum Chordata; class Actinopteri; order Salmoniformes; family Salmonidae; genus Oncorhynchus; species Oncorhynchus mykiss. The sequence goes on from NC_048579.1 coordinate 19,624,998, forward strand.
TGTGTTTTAGCATTGCAACAGCACCAAGGACAGCGCCACAGACTTTGAATAATAGACAGTCAGGCCCAGTTCAACTCCTATACCACTGTTGTAAGCCTATTATTCTCATAACTGAAGGGCTAGTGAATGTCAATCAGCAAGCCTTGTAAGTGTGCTGCTGCTTTGTCATCAGGATAATTCAATCACATTGAAAGAGATATATGCAGTAACTCAGCAATTTTTTTTCTCTTAGTTTTTTTTGCGAAACATTGCCATTCCTTTCCTTGATATAAGCCTATGGCCCTCAAACTCAACTCTGGGCCTCAAAGCCATATCCACTGCATTGTTTCATTGTTCCCCTCTAATCAGGGACAAATTTAGACCTGGGACACCAGGTGTATGCAATTAATGATCAGGTAGAATAGAACACCAGCAGACCTCGTAGGGTCAGAGTTGACTACCCCTGGCCTATGAGTTGAACCATGAGCAGTTTAGAGGAGTTAAAGTCTGATTATATAGAATTCAGGTAGTAACATTTACATTGTAAACAGCAACAACTACTGTATAACGTGTTACTTAAGCAATAAGGCCCGAGGAGATGTGGTATATGGCCAATATGCCACGGCTAAGGGCTGTTCTTAGGCACGAATGAACGCCCTTAGCCGTGGTATATTGGCCATATATCACAAACCCCTGAGGTGCCTTATTGCTATTATAAACTGGTTACCAATGCAATTAGAGCAGTAACAATAAATGTTTTGTCATACCTGTGGTATATGGTCAGATATACCACGGCTGTCAGCCAATTAGCATTCAGAGCTTGAACCACCCAGTTTATAATATACTTTAACCATGTTATTACCACTTTACTCCATGGTAAATGTGAAGTGTTATCAAACATTTTTATAGAGGTTGTATTTAGGTTTTTGGAAGTTGTATTCTCCATTTATAATCATAATACTCTGACAGTGTATAGGCCTGTAGACAGTGTATAGGCCTATATCGATGGATCATAATCTTCACAGTGTGCCTGGCGGCTGTCCTAGATGTTTGAATGACAGCCTTTACGTACTATACTCTGTAATTGTGTGGATCTGTGGATAGTACTGTATCATTCAGTAATATAATGGTGCGATCCTGCTTTAGAGTCCATGGGAGATTCTCTATGATGAGAACGTCTATCAAAGGGAGAAAAAAAACTATTGGAGCTCAGTATGCAGATCAGATCAGTACATGCCTTATTTTAATTGGGATCTAAACTCAATTTCTTTTACCCTTATAATTATTAGAATTTTCTCATCTTAACCAGGTTTCTGTTTGCTCTTAGATGGACCTGATTGAATAATTCATATTTCTCATTAACATTTAAATTTTAGTCACTTAGGAGACACTCTTATCCAGACCGACTTACAGTACAGAGCTGCGTCCAGTATGAAGGAAGTTAGAGTTAGGTTCACGGGCCAATGCTAACTAGCTTAGCACAAATAGTGGAAGTCTTTGGGTACAGCTAGCATACATAAAAATAGTATCCACGAGTTCATCTGACTCTGGGGAAGTAGATAAAGGGCTTCATTGCCAAAATCCCAAACTATCTCTTTAATATCATCAATATTATGCCACATGAGACACTGTTATTACAGTTGCAGGCGTGTTTGTTTTGGCTTCAAAGGGGTAGAGTTGAATGGAAAAACATTCTAGGTTACAGTAGCTGACTCTGTTAATGATACCTCATAAAAAAACTATGTATTTGTAATTGTAATAATATTCTCTTCATTTCAGGAAATAAGTTATCAATGGTTGTGTAGATGTCATATATTAGACTTATTCTTTATTCATGAGCAGTGTTGTTTTGGGTCAATGATTGAGTATAAAGGTCTTTAATCCACCTACCAGGGAGAGCCAAACAATAAGTAACTAGGCTCATCTAAACCGTGTCAGCTGATTGAACCTCTCTCCCATCCAGATCAATGGTTCCCTCAAGACCATTTCTAATCTGCCTTGGGGTTATTTAGTTGGACAAAACAGGTTTCTTCTGTGATAGGCTTTTAGCGCATTGTGACAGACAGAATCAACTCCTTCCAGTGTGTTTGTTCTACTTCACACTTTTGGATGCTTTGTGATGGGGGAACACAGATGTGCTGATAGCTAGCTCCCCCTCTGTTTGTTCCTCCAATTTCCCTAAGGGAGGTCATTCATTGTGGAATTGTGTTCCCTCACTCATGTGGGCTACTGTTGCTTTCCCCCCTCTCCCTGGGTGGTCTGGGTTGAATCCTGGTATTGTGGTTGGTTAAATTGTAGGGCTGTTTGGTAAAGAGGACCAGCTGTGGCATTGAACTGGGTAATTGGCTGGGGGGTCTCTGGACTCTGCCGGTCCACTGCCGGCCCACCGGTTCTATTAGCTGAAGGGGAAGAAAGCAATGCAATCAGATTGAAGGAGACACTGGTTATTTGGGAATAATTCAAGGGAGAACAATAATTGAAGGAAGCAAGCGTAAGATAAGATCTGAAGAGGACTTCTGTCAGTACTAGTGCTGAGCGATTAGTGCTTTTTGAGGTCGTTTCGACTATAAAAAAATATCACTGTTTTCAATTTCTTTGCATTTTGTGGGTTGAATGCTGTAACAACACAGAATAAAACTATTAATAAAAGTCCTATGATGGCAGTGACTGCACATTACTGCTTATCACTTATTAACATAATTTATTCACATTACTTAAATATTTGTTTTAGTCGATGACTTTATTATTTCATTCCAAGCCAACATCTCATCTCTATAGAGCTGCTGCCTATATAGCCTGACAAATTTACTATTTTAGTAGTTCTTCAAAGTAGATTAGGCACTTTTATTACTGCTGAATACCAACAATCAATCGCCTAGATCACGTATTTGTAGGTAGAGAAAGCCCCGCAATGCAACTGCTTTCTATCTCTCTCGCATGCTCCACACAGACCGAGACCTGACAAGTAAGCGGACGTGCAATGGATTATGGTTATTGTAGTTAATTACCACATTTCCTGTGCTAAACTATGTAGAATATTGGCCTGTTGGAAACTATAAACATCTACTATATCGCATAGTTTGGGCTAGATAAGATTTTTCTCCACAGAAACTGAGCATCAAGCTCACAAAAAAACAGAACTAAATGGAATTTAAATAATTGAACTGACGTCAGTTAATTAGTTGTTTAAAAACTGAAAAATAAAAAGCCGAGAAATTATTTAGTGTAGAGGTGCTGACTAATGGCAAATAAACTGTAAGCTATATACTCTACATATAAACTCCCAGTTATTTATTTTGTAAACCACCAACGGTTATGTAGACAATGACAATATTGAGGGGTGTGTCAATTATTAGGTTGATGAGAATGATTTGATTGAAACTGTTAAAAGACAATAGTTTACAACATGTTGAATATATTAGGCTAATGTTATCATATGTCAACATAATTAGATATTGTACATAATATTAGCGTCAACATACTGTACATTATTATTGAATTAAATGCAATATACAGTATATATTTAATTGTTTCCAATTTAATTTTGTTACATGTAATCTTTTGGTTCAACCATAATGCATAATAAGCATTATCAACAGTGGGAACATATTGGGTGTACGCTGATAAGCTGTAGAAAGAATATATGAATTTATCAGACTAGTTGATAAAAAAAGGAGGATTGTTCATAAGACTGAAAACTGAAAAAGAACAGACATTTCAGTTAATCGTTCAGCCCTAGTCTGTACTCTCTGTGCTGTAAATAGAGATAGGAGAAGAAGGGTTCAGATGTAATCTAGTCAGAGGAGAGGAGACTATTCAAAGGTAATACTGTCCATAAAGAGAATGTGTAGTCAGAACTAGAGGACACACTGGGTTCAAATATTGTTTGTTTTCCTTCAGATACTTTGAGCATTTGTTTAAGCCTACCTGAAATGCCAAATAAGCGGGGTTTGCACTTTTGGGCATTTTCCATTTCTCCAGACAAGCTCAATCAAGCGCAATTAAAGAATTTGAACAGAAACAAACACCATTTGAACCCAGGTCTGTCTGACTAGAAGAAAGGCCATTGTTTGATGATATATGCTCTCTAGAAGAGTCCCACAGGTCCACAGACAGACAGTCTTTTGATGAGGACTCCAGATACAGTGTCAGAAAAGGTCAGAGTGGCCATCTTTTTCGACAGCAGTCGGCATTCTGTGTGTAAAAGATACCAGTACACGCATGCATTCTCTGCACAGCTGTGCCCAACCCAACCCATATTGGCATCCTTGCTAATTATAGGCACCAACGGGCGAGAAAGAGACAGATAGAGAGAGAGAAAGGGAGAGAGACCAATAAAGAGAGAGCATCATTCATGATACAATGGTAGCCCAGAAAGACGTTTTCCACTGGGGCTTTAGCAAGAGGCTTGTATGAAAAAGAACATACATCAGTGTTCACCGAAGGTTGAAGAAGCTACGCATTTGTTTTACACTGAACACAACATGTAAAGTGTTGTTCCCATGTTTCATGAGCTGAAATAAAAGATCCCAGAAATGTTCCATGCACACAAAAACCTTATATCTCTCAAATATTGTGGACAAATTTGTTTACATCCCTGTTAGTGTGAATTTCTCCTTTGCCAAGATAATCCATACCACTGACAGGTGTGGCAGATCAATAAAGCTGATTAAACAGCATGATCATTACTCAGGTGCACCTTGTGCTGGGGACAATAAAAGGCCACTCCAAAATGTGCAGTTTTGTCATACAACACTATGCCCAAAGACGTCTCAAGCTTTGAGGGAGCGTGCAATTGGCATGCTGACTGCAGGAATGCCCAACAGAGCTGTTGCCAGATAATTTAATGTTAATTTCTTTACCATAAGCTGCCTCCAATGTCATTTTAGAGAATTTGGCAGTACCTCCAACTGGCCTCATAACCGCAGACCACATGTATGGTGTCATGTGGGCGAGTGGTTTGCTGATGTCAACGTTATGAATTGAGTGCCCCGTGGGGAAGGTGGGGTTATGGTATGGGCAGACATAGGGTTGCAAAGGGTCGAAAACCTTCCGGAAATTTTCCATAGGAATTTAAGCCCTGGAATTTGGGGAATTTTGCTTAAATTCATCAAAAATGTTAGCTTATAACAGTGAAGCTTTTTTTGTGGGATACACATAAGGCAATTCTATGTCTTGTGGCATATTTTGGTAAAACTATCCCCAATTCAATGGAATTGCAACCCTCTGCATGCACAGTGCATTCTTCCTTCACATGTGCAATGCACTCTTCCATCACATGTACAGCTGATTCTCAAGATCTTGCACACTAATGAGATGCTATCGAGCCCACACTACTACACTGTCTGAGCCAAGGACAAAAACATTTTTATGGTAATTTTTCATTACAATACTGGGTGGGGTGAATATATTTTATAAGACATATTATTTTTTGTTAACTAGTAAATAGTAGCCTACAGCAAAGTGTGTTTAAATTGTTTCTAACTTGTCAACAATTTCTGCTAGTTAGTTTTTGCTACCATGTGGGTTTTAGCTTGCTTGGGCCTACTAACTGAGGAGTGTTAATTCACATGTTTTCATAGATGTTTAATTTTAAAACATTTATCTTACAAAGGAGTTATTTAATCTAACTACTTAACTATTTATCTGTACATGAAATTGTATTTGGAATTTCTTTACTCATTTTTTTCTAATGTTTACAGGAAAATGCCACGGCCACTATCTGATGTGTGGAGACATTTCACTGCAGCTAGTGTAGAAGAAAAAGTTGTGTACATTTGCAAATATTGTGCCAAATCATATGTGAAGAAGGCAACAAAGATGCAGAATTATCCGGCAAAGTGCATAAAGTTCCCTCAGCGCTCACAACAAGCAACCTCTGACAAAAGTCCCTCTACTTCTATTTGAGGTGAAAATGATGAATCAGACACTTTATCGATAGCAACAGCTATTGGTCCTCCTGGAATCCAAAGTTTTTTTGACTCAATGGAGGAACGTAGTCAGAGAAATGCTGATGAATGTCTTGCTCGAGCTTTGTATGCAACTGGTTCACCTCTGATGCTCACAGGCAATGTGGATTGGAAGAGATTTCTGAATGTTCTTTGCCCAGCAAACACCCCTCCAACCAGACATGCTTTATCTACTCATTTGCTCGATGCAGAGTTCAACAGAGTTCAAGTGAAGATCAAGCAAATCATAGAGAGAGCAGACTGTATTGCAATCATCTCTGATGGGTGGTCAAATGTTTGTGGGCAAGGAATAATTAACTACATAATCTCCACCCCTCAAACAGTATTCTACAAGAGCACAGACACATAGGACAATAGACACACCGGTCTCTACATTGCAGATGAGCTGAAGGCAGTCATAAATGACCTTGGACTACAGAAGGTATTTGCACTGATGACAGACAATGCTGTGAACATGAAGGCTGCTTGGTCTAAAGTGGAGGAGTCCTACCCTCACATCACACCCATTGGCTGTGCTGCTCATGCATTGAATCCTCCTCAAGGTCATCATGGCACTGAAAACAATGGATACACTCTACAAGAGAGCCAAGGAAATGGTTAGGTATGTGAAGGGTCATCAAGTTATAGCAGCAATCTACCTCACCAAGCAAAGTGAGAAGAATAAGAGCACCACATTGAAGCTGCCCAGCAACACCCGTTGGGGTGGTGTTGTCATCATGTTTGACAGTCTCCTGTAGGGGAAGGTGTCTCTCCAAGAAATGGCTATATCACAGTCTGCCGATATGGACAGCCCCATCAAGAGGATCCTCCTGGATGATGTATTTTGGAAGAGAGTGGTAAGCAGCCTGATACTCCTGAAACCTGGAGCAGTAGCCATTGCACAGATTGCACGCATCTGCACACATCTGTCTGATGTTCAGACTCTGCTTGCAGATGTAAGAGAAGAAATCCGTGCTGCTCTGCACACTTCACTGTTACTCCAAGCAGAGGAAACTGCAGTTCTGAAATACATCAGAAAGCATGAAGACTTCTGCCTGTAGCCCATACACGCTGCAGAGTACATGTTGGACCCCAAGAATGCTGGCAAGAGCATCCTGTCTGGTGCAGAGATTAACAAGGCTTATGGTGTCATCACTACCATGTCTCGCCACCTTGGCCTGGATGAGGGCAAGGTTCTTGGCAGTCTGGCGAAGTACACTTCCAAGCAAGGGCTTTGGGATGGAGATGTGATATGGCAGTCGTGCCAACATATCTCATCAACCACCTGGTGGAAGGGACTTTGTGGATCTGAGGATCTTTCCCCTGTTGCCTCCATCATCCTCCAAATCCCACAAACATCAGCCGCCTCAGAGCGCAACTGGTCCTTGTTTGGGAACACACACACCAGAGCACGCAACAGGCTGACCAAAACAAGGGTTGAAGAATTTGTTGCCATCTGGGCAAATTTGAGGTTTTTTGAGCCTGACAATGACCCATCCTCTACAAGGTTGGAAAGTGACAGTGAAGATGAGGCCTCAGAGTCTGATGTTCAAGAGGTGGACATTGAGGAGGTCCAGGGAGAAGACATGGAAGCCTGAGAGGAAGACAACCAAAGATTTTGTTTCTAGACATTTTAAAGATGTATGTAAAAAACTGTTTTTGGGAGATGCGATGGATTATAGTCAACTCTTCACATGGAATCAGGAATTCCCCAGCATAGCTGTTTAGGCCCCTTCCTTTTTCCAATTTTCACTAACGACATGACACTGACTTTGAGTAAAGCCAGAGTTTCTATGTATGCAGATGACTCAACACTATACACGTCAGCTACTACAGCGACTGAAATGACTGCAACACTCAACAAAGAGCTGCAGTTAGTTTCAGAGTGGGTGGCAAGGAATAAGTTAGTCCTAAATATTTCTAAAACTAAAAGCATTGTATTTGGAACAAAACTAAACACTAAACCTCAACTAAACCTTGTAATACATAATGTGGTAATTGAGCAAGTTGAGATGACTAAACTACTTGGCGTAACACTAGATTGTGACAACTGTCATGGTCAAAACATATTGATGCAGTAGTAGCTAAGATGGGGAGAAGTCTGTCTATAATAAAGCGATGCTCTGCCTTCTTAACAACACTATCAACAAGTCAGGTCCTACAGGCCCTAGTTTTGTCGCACCTTGACTACTGTTCAATCGTGTGGTCAGGTGCCACAAAAAAGGACTTTGGAAAATTGCAATTGGCTCAGAACAGGGCAGTATGGCTGGCCCTTGGATGAACACAGAGCTAATATTAATAAAATGCATGTCAATCTCTCATGGCTGAAAGTGGAGGAGAGATTGACTTCATCACTACTTTTATTCATGAGAGGTATTGACATGTTGAATGCACCAAGTTGTCTGTCTAAACTACTGGCACACAGCTCGGACACCCATGCATACCCCACAAGACATGCCACAAGAGGTCTCTTCACAGTCCCCAAGTCCAGAACAGACTATGGGAGGCACACAGTACTACATAGAGCCATGACTACATGGAACTCATGCACATACACACACACACACACACACACACACACACACACACACACACACACACACACACACCCACACTAACATACACACACACACTAACATACACACTATACATACACATGGATTTAGTACTGTAGATATGTGGTAGTGGTGGAGTAGGGGCCTGAGGGCACACAGTGTGTTGTGAAATCTGTGAATGTATTGTAATGTTTTAAAATGGTATAACCTGCCTTAATTTTGATGGACCCCAGGAAGTATAACTGCTGCTTTGGCAGCAGCAAATGGGATCAATAATAAATACAAAAATACAAACTCTTCTAATTTAAGTTCAATTCGTAACTAAATTGTTTTTTAAATTTCTATTGGAAGGATTTAATCATTTGCAATTATGTCTACTTATGATAAGGTAAAAGGTTTATGTTTCTGTCTCCATATGATATGGTAAATATATCCAATGCAAAAAACATCTACATTTAAATGGTATTAATATTAATTTGCATATATTTCCGTTAATTCCCATGTATTCCCATTAATTCCCATTAATTCCCACAGAAAGTTTCCACCTCAGAATATTCCCCAAAATGTCCAACCGTAGGCAGACATACTGTAAGCTACGGAAAACTAACACAATTGCATTGTGATCCTGAGATCCTGAGGCCCATTGTCGCAAGGATCTGTACACAATTCCTGAAAGCTGAAAATGACTGATTTCCTTATATGAACTGTAACTCGTTTATATTTTTGTTCAGTATGGATGACATGTTATTTTTTGTGGAACTACTGGCCTTTATCTCTGTGGTGAAATCCTGTTTTCTCTTGAATTCCCACCCTTGCTTCATTGGTCATGAAAGTTGATTAATTCTGGTTGAAATATCAGCTCCTTTGTCAAGTACATTTTTACTCCTTTTTTCTGATAAATAAATAACCTTCAGATGATGGCTTGAATAATTCAGATTTCTGCTTACTAGGAACGTAGAGAAATGCAAATTTGTCTCATGATTTTTCAAGCGAAAATCCAGAACAATTACAACATTTGAGGATTATAATTTCCTTGTATCAGTATGGCTAGAAAGGATTTCCTGACCTTCATGGGATCTTTCTTGTTTGTTCTGTTTTCTCTGCTGCTTTAATATTAGTCCAACAGAAGACTGCTTTGCTGGCCTAAATTGGGCTGCAGTTTACTGGTGTTCCTGCTGTTTAGCCTGGACTATCTTTAATGTTGCCATAGTAACTACCGCAACAATGGCCACCTTTGTGTCTTTTTTTGGGGCTCCTTTTGTCAAGGTGTTTTGCAGAGCATGGACAATAGTGATAATATTTTTTGAAAATGTGATGCACAGTAGGCTACAGATGTAGGATTTTAGGAAGTATGAATTATTATGTGGAAATATGAATTATTATGTGGATTATAATTAATGGGCATTTTTGTAAGTGTTGATACATTTTTCGTAAGGGAAAATCAAGTCTGACATAGTGGAAATTACAAACTTCAGAAGTATTTTTAAACCTCAAATGCACTACAAGTTATCCTGCAACAGGGTGATCAAATTAAGATCCTACATCTGTACACTTATAATGTAATCTCTTTAGAAATATTATAGTAGGCTACACTGTCCTGCGAATGTTCCGCAAAATCATCCCGCATTTGGGTATTTTAAATGTGGTCAACCTACTTCCATTAAACCTAGTAATAAATTACCAGAAAGTCCTTGCACAGCAGAAAAGCATGTTTTGCAGTTGACTTGAAACTGTAAAGTAAACATTCTTTACTTTGATTGAATAGGGTTCCTTCACTCTCAGAAAAAAAGGGTTCTAAAAGGGTTCTGCTGCTGTCCCCATAGGAGAAACCTTTTTGGTTCCAGGTAGCACTCTTTTGGGTTTCATGTAGAACCCTCTGTGGAAAGGGTTCTACATGGAACCCAAAAGAGTTCTACATTGAACCAAAAGGGTTCTACCTGAAACCAAAAGGGGTTCTTCAAAGGGTTCTCCTATGGGGACAGCCAAATAACCATTTTTGGTACTAGATAGCACCTATCTAACAGTGTTCACTCTGTGTGCCTGATTTCATCCCTGAACCGCAATAGAAGTAAAGAGACATGGGGGAAATAAAATCCTACGTTAGAGGATTGGGACACGTCCCATTTCTCTCTCTCCAGGGGTCAGTGGGGCTGTCTCAGAATATTTCTCAATATCCCCTTTGGTGGAGTGCTCGGAGCAGCTCCCATCAGTACCTATCAGCCTCTGAGAAGCAGAGCATGCTGTGGGATATTTTTTGCTCACTGAAAGAAACGAGAGGAAACTCAGCCGTTGCCTTCTTCCTGTTTGCTACACATTTGTTTGATGTGGTGTAAAACGCAATTGAGATGAGAATGTCCTGATCTTTTGTAAGCTTTAATCTTCTCTATCTCAAACTCGCTCAAGCGTTATCTCGCTCGCTAGCCCCTCCCTCTCTTGTTTGATTGCATTATTCTTTTATATCTGGGCTGTAGTGTCTTTCGTCCTCTTTGACCCCGGACGTTTTTAGTCTCTGTAAAGCAAAGTCAACTCTCTGTGTTCCAAACAAAGCTAGAATCACCCTGAGGCAGAGGCAAACATCAAACAAGCTTGACAGGAGAGAGAGATGATTATGGCTCACTGCTTTATCGGAGTGATGCTGATGTCAGTTAGTCTGCTGACGTGCTGTCAACCTGTTCAATAGACCGACCAGCTTGAACCAATAAGTGCTCAGAGTCATTCCCAATTCAAACACCAGATTAAAATGATTGAAATCAACAACATAGCATTTATATGAACCAGAATTCCCTGACTACATCAGAGATGTTCTGTAGAGTCACTGGCTGTAGCCTCACAGGGCTTCCCTGGTGGTGAAGCAGTATTGAGTCTATCCGGGCCTGGATGAGTTAACCAGCCAGTGACCCATTAGTAGGAAAGCAAAGGCTAGCTTTTTCAAACAGAAATTTGCATTCTGAAGCACAAACTCCAAAATGTTCTGGGACACAGTAAAGTCCATGGAGAATAAGAGAACCTCCTCCCAGCTGCCCACTGCACTGAGGCTAGGAAACACTCTCACCACCGATAAATCCACAATAATTGAGAATTTCAATAAGCATTTTTCTACGGCTGGCCATGCTTTCCACCTGGCCACCCCTACCCTGGTCAACAGCCCTGCACCCCCCACAGAAACTTGCCCAAGACGCCCCCATTTCTCCTACACCCAAATCCAGATAGCTGATGTTCTGAAAAAGCTGCAAAATCTAGACCCCTACAAGTCAACAGGGCTAGAGAATCTGGACCCTCTCTTTCTAAAATGATCTGCCGAAATTGTTGCAACCCCTATTACTAGCCTGTTCAACCTCTCTTTTGTATCGTCTGAGATCCCCAAAGATTGGAAAGCTGCCGCGGTCATCCCCCTCTTCAAAGGGGGAGACACTCTAGACCCAAACTGCTACAGTCCTATATCTATCCTACCCTGCCTTTCTAAGGTCTTCGAAAGCCAACTTAACAAACAGATCACCGACTATTTTGAATCCCACTGTACCTTCTCCGCTATGCAATCTGGTTTCCGAGCTGGTAATGGGTGCACCTCAGCCACGCTCAAGGTCCTAAACGATATCATAACCGCCATCGATAAGAGACAATACTGTGCAGAGGTATTCATCAACCTGGCCAAGGCTTTCGACTCTGTCAGTCACCACATTCTTATCGGCAGACTCAACAGCCTTGGTTTCTCAAATGACTGGTTCACCAACTACTTCTCAGACAGAGTTCAGTGTGTAAAATCTGAGGGACTGTCCGTACCTCTGGCAGTCTCTATGGGGGTGCCACAGGGTTCAATTCTCAGGCCGACTATTTTCTCTGTGTACATCAATGATGTCACTCTTGCTGCAGGTGATTCCCTGATCCACCTCTACGCAGACGACACCATTCTGTATAATTCTGGCCCTTCTTTGGACACTGTGTTAACTAACATCCAGACAAGCTTCAGTGCAATACAACTCTCCTTCCATGGCCTCCAACTGCTCTTAAATGCTAGTAATACTAAATGCATGCTCTTCAACCGATTTCTGCCCGCACCTGCCCGCCTGTCCAGCATCACTACTCTGGACGGTTCTGACTTAGAATATGTGGACAACTACAAATACCTAGGTGTCTGGTTAGACTGTAAACCCTCCTTCCAGACTCGCATTAAGCATCTCCAATCCAAAATTAAATCTTGAATCGGCTTCCTATATCGAAACAAAGCATCCTTCACTCATGCTGTCAAACATACCCTCGAAAAAGACTGACTATCCTGCCGATCCTCGACTTCATGCGATGTCATTTTCAAAATAGCCTCCAACACTCTACCCAGCAAATTGGATGCAGTCTATCACAGTGCCATTCGTTTTGTCACTAACGCCCCATATACTACCCACCACTGCGACCTGTATGATCTCGTTCACTGGCCCTCGCTTCATATTCGTCGCCAAACCCACTGACTCCAGGTCATCTATAAGTCTTTGCTAGGTAAAGCCCCGCCTTATCTCAGCTCACTGGTCACCATAGCAGCACCCACCTGTTGCACGCGCTCCAGCAGGTATATGTCACTCGTCACCTCCAAAGCCAACTCCTCCTTTGGCCACCTTTCCTTCCAGTTCTCTGCTGCCAATGACTGGAACGAATTGCAAGAATCACTAAAGCTGGAGACTCACATCTCCCTCACTAACTTTAAGCACCAGCTGTCAGAGCAGTTCACAGATCACTGCACCTGTACATATCCCATCTGTAAATAGCCCATCCAACTACCTCATCCCTATACTGTTATTTATTTTTGCTACTTTGCACCCCAGTATATCTACTTGCACATTCATCTTCTGCACATCTTTCATTCCAGTGTTTAATTGCTAAATGCTATTTATTGCCTTACCTCCCTTATCTTACCTCATTTGCACACACTGTGTATAGACTTTTTTCTATTGTGTTATTGACTGTATGTTTGTTTATTCCATGTATTATTCTGTGTTGTTGTTTGTGTTGCACTGCTTTGCTTTATCTTGGCCAGGTCGCAGTTGTAAATGAGAACTTGTTCTCAACTGGCCTACCTGGTTAAATAAAGGTGATATAAAAAAATAAAGAAAAAAGTCACGCACACCGACACACACACACACTAATATTTGTAATTTCAGCCTGGAAGGTTGTGTTTAGTCAGCTCATTCCATTCATGGTCTCTATGTCACAGACTCACCACTAATCCTACAGCAGATGAATAATACAGACTCATCACTACTCCTACAGCAGATGAATAATACAGACTCATCACTACTCCTACAGCAGATGAATAATACAGACTCATCACTACTCCTACAGCAGATGAATAATACAGACTCATCACTACTCCTACAGCAGATTAATAATACAGACTCATCACTACTCCTACAGCAGATTAATAATACAGACTCATCACTACTCCTACAGCAGATGAATAGAATTATGGTGGTGTAGCGCGGGGGGTTTGGGGAAGGGGGCGACAGGTGCTTGACTCTTGACTTTATTTATTGCTAGTCGATCACTCTCTCCTCATCCAAGCTTCTCCACAATCTATGCTCCTATTCTGTTTTCAGTTGGTATCATTGGTAGGGGCTTGTGTGCGTAATATATTTCTCATATGTCCTTTCTCAGCTCACAATTGTAGCGAAGGAGTTAAATGTGTTTAACTGACAGTATGTCAACTAATTATAAACCCTTTATAAAGTAAAAAATTATGTTCCAATCTCCAATTTCACCCGTCCAATATCACTTTTGGCGAGATAATATTCCCCATCTGCACATATGAACAGGCCACATTTGGGAGCGGTTCATTTCAAAATCTAATGCCCTTGTTGTGTGGCTGTAAATGTTATTAGCGTTTATCCGCTCACAGTCTTTTTACCTCTTTGAATTCTCCCCTGGCATTTAGTTTACACCTTGACTTTTTGCCTGGCCAATTTACTATTTCTGTCATCTTTAGAGGTAAAACATATGCGTATTGTTGTCAAGAAAATACACATTCTTTCACTATATGTAAATGTCGATAGATAATACAATATTTGCAGTCAACGTTAAGTTAACGAAGCTAAGGTTATGCAAGTCAGGGAAATATTGTTTCTAGTAAAAGGTTATAATAATTTACCATTATGCTATAATTTTTCTGATTACCTCCACACTGGCAGGTAATATGGCATCTTTTTACAAATTGATGCTAATGCATTCTGACAAGAATCTTTGCATTATGATGATGAATTTGCATTAGGCCTACATAGGGCTGCTGCAGTGACCGTATTACCGCCACACCTCATTAGTAGCCTACCAAATGTGCTAACTGCCTGGTACTCAGCACTCTATTGTCCCTCTAATTACTTTGACATATTCGAAAATGGAATCAAACACTTCATGAGCTCATGTTGCGCAACATTTCCATAGGCTATGCACTTGGTGAGAAAACAGAGTGATGGCCTCTACTGAATAGGCTAGGCCTATTATATTTATTTCGCAACTTTCCTAATATTAAGCACATTGCTTATCTTTACAACAGGAGTATAGCCTACCTGGCTGGCATGAAAATGATCACGGGAAAAGCGTCCTCCATCTGCTATTTAAGTGCATAGATGACATGTATTTTTCCCCCACTGCCACTGTTTCAATACAGGTGCATGATAATGGTCCATTCTAAATCACAGCAAATTTCACACACATATTATTTTGTATATGTAAAGACAAGATTAAATCAAGAATAGTCTGATGGGTGACAATATTATATATTATCACTTGTGAATGATGCCCAGTATAAGAAACAGACTTTTTCAAATCATAGTTGCACACATCAAGTAGCCTAGCCTATAGGTCTATATGTTTTGATAAGGTTTATATCACAACTAAAGTGGCCAAAAAACATATTTAAATGACGCACATTAATTTGCTTTACAAGGGGTTTAGAGCCTAACTGGCATGCATAAACAGTTTCGTGGCTTTCATGTTTAGGGAAGATCATTTTCACCATAAAAATGCACTTTTATAATAATCGCATTTGTAGTCCCTTTTGATAATGGTGTTTTCCCGCTAATGGAACATTCCTGTTTATAATAGCCTACTGCCATGTGCTTATAATGTGAAGAAATGGCCTAGTAGCTTATTAACATTTGAAGCTAAAATAACGATTTCTTTGTTAACCGCTCAACACAGAATAGCCGCATGTGCGCACTCCCTCAAATCGTTTGGAGAAAATATTTATATTTTATTCAGCTTTGTTCAATTGTATTCTTCATACTATTAAATAATATAAAATAATGCAACAGAATTCTAAGCACATCTTGTCTGCTAAATGAGGACAACTCAGAGTATGCTATTCTGTTCTTCTGAAATAGTCTACATTTTCTTTATATCATCCTTCTTTAGACCTGTCTAAAATAAATCATGGATTTATTGTGATGGTGTAGATGATATTACATGGATTTATTGTGATGGTGTAGACGATATTACATGGATTTATTGTGATGGTGTAGACGATATTACATGGATTTATTGTGATGGTGTAGACGATATTACATGGATTTATTGTGATGGTGTAGATGATATTACATGGATTTATTGTGATGGTGTAGACGATATTACATGGATTTATTAGACTTTTTAAAATGGAAATGTTCCAAAGGTCTGCATCAGTGTCTTGTAGGCTGTGTGGAAGCCAGGAGATGCTAAATATGTTTATGTTAATTAACGGTCAATTACCGTGAGACCGACATTTATTTGCTTGACAATCACCAGCTGATGAAATTTCGTGACCGCCACAGCCCTCTTTTTTTGTATTTTGTTCATTATGCAGACACATACTCCTATCGTAGTTAGTCTACATCCCTTCCCTTCCAGCTTTTACATCCGCTTTTTCCTGAAGCTCGGATATGGAAAATCATTTTGGAGATTGGTGTTGACGTTTTTATTGCTTATATTTATGGTTTTCATGGCAACAGGGTCCGGTCCTCATAGCTGGGCTCCTCCAATCCGTCACCTCTTTGGTTGGAATAAACGGATGGAGAGCTTATAGTGTGTCTGACAACCTTCTGCCTGGTCAGCAGTGCACACTGACCTATATTACAGATTGTAGATTAAACCAAGAGAAGGTTCCACAGGCTTACGGCCCACAGAGCCCATTCCAAACCCAGCTAGGATAAACCCGTTGTTGAATGAGGAAGAATGAAATACTCTCAAAAGTGTTTCTCTAGGGGATGTGTATCTGGTGGACCTCACAGAGTCTTTGTATTATCTGTATTCATCGCAACGCTGAGCATTAATTGAATTAAAGCATTATGGAATGAACGCAGTGAGTTCAACGGCAGTTCATGATGTGTTGCTGAGGGCATGTTTTTGCAAGATGTTCAAACAACTTAAGTGCGACTTTGACTTAGTTTCTGAGGGAGAAAGCAGTAAAGAACATAACTCTTAACTGGCCGTTACAGTAGTAGCTGATTGGGTGTGGTACATATTTGAACCCTGCATACTCTGACTGCCATGGGCCTTAGTGGCCACGTGTGGGTAGGGGTGTCATGGCACCTGTCTACGTGCATGTGTGTGCATGCCTCAGCATGTTTACGTTTAATATGTCTGTGTGTGTTTGCCCATATTTTTGTGCATTAGTGTGTGTGTGTGTGCACATGTGTGTCTATGTGTGTGATACTGGAAACCCTGCACCATGTGTGTGTAGACCTGAAGGGGTAAATGAGCCCAGTCCCATGTTGTGGGTAAACACTGGTGATACAGTATAAATAGCCCTAAAGCTCTGACCACCCTGCCACAGCCCACTGTTAGTGCGTGTGTGAGCGTACGTGCGTGTGTGAAAGCCACACTTCCCCAGCCAAACACTTCCAGCTATGCTGGCTAAAGTTCACATACTAACGTTGCCCTTTCCTTACTACTAAGATTTATTACAGATTCATTACAGCATGGATACATCTTACTGACATTAATACATATTCATTGTGATTATTTTGGAGTTAGCACATGGGAATTATTAAATGGTAATAGGTTGTTTATAAGGTGTCAGATGATAAGCGAATGAACTGTAATGGAGTGTAGAGTGTAGTTTTCTTTACAGAATAAAGACACATTTGATATTTTTTACTGACTTTGTCCTTTCAGACAGCTGAATATATTGAAGTGGTTGTACCATTATAGTGTGTTCTCAGGGGAACCCATATACACAACATTATAAGTCCTTATGGTTTGTCAATGGAAAAGGGGGCCATTATCATGCATATCAAAAATATAGTACTGTAAATTGTACTGCACTGTTGTAGTTACCAGTTACACCTCGATTCATTTAAATTTGAAAGACACTTGGTGGACACTGATGGACTGTCACAATGAGACATTGAGGTATATTAATGCTGGGGCGAGTGTGACGTGTCTCACAACTCTTCACTGATTTAATCTGAGTTGAATCACTGCTGTCTCAAGGAAGCTTATTATATAGAGAAGTACTGTAGTGTCACCTCTGTTTCAACCTTGAAGCTATGTAAAATACATTAGTAGTCAAATCAATGTTGACTTTCACATTACAAGAGCTTCTTATCATGGCTGTT
The DNA here is from genome assembly GCF_013265735.2 of Oncorhynchus mykiss. Taxonomy (NCBI): domain Eukaryota; kingdom Metazoa; phylum Chordata; class Actinopteri; order Salmoniformes; family Salmonidae; genus Oncorhynchus; species Oncorhynchus mykiss. The sequence continues at coordinate 19,643,052 of NC_048579.1, forward strand.
GTCCTAGATATGTTTGGCGTCGGCAGTGAGAAGGTGTACTTCATTGCTATGCAGGTTATTCTTGATTGATTCCAGAATAACACATATATGGATCTCTTCCTCAGATTGACGGTGTGGTGGTTGGAAATATGATTATGTCTGCATTGCAGAAAGTATTCAGGGTACAGATTATTATAGCATTTCATTTTCAATTTGTTAGATTTCAGTTGTATCTTGAAATGTGGCCATGTATTAGAGCATGTGTTGCAACTGTTGTCTTGTGTTGAATTTTTTATTTTTTTGTCTCAGTCGAAATTCTTCCATCTTCTTTTGTGTGTATTTATTTGCTGTGTTGTAGGGTGAATCGTCATGACGACAGAACCAAATTCAGAGTCCAGCGCGGACCAGCAGGAGGCCAGTGCGGTTCCACTCCTGGAGGCGGACTCTTTCCCCCCGGCCGCCGCCCACAGCACGCCTGTCAGGAAGAAGCAGGTAAGCCACACCCACAAAAAATAGCACCGTCATAGAGTTTCTAAACCCAGAGGTGCAACATCGGGAGACTTCCGGGAACGGTTGTGAAGCAAGCCAAGTAGACACGGCCAGGGTTTGTGAAGTTAATGAGACAAGTGAAAATTATTCCTTATTTGTAAATTTTCTCTAAATTTAAAGGCACAACCTAGATTCGAGTCAATGACTTAAGTAGTCAAACATGTTATTACTCCAACCTCATGAAAGTGACAATCCAAATCTAAAACATTTGCATTTTCATCAAAAACACTTTATATCGAAGGAGTGCCTTTGATTTAACGGCCTGCACATGCGCAGTCCGGCACAAGACGGCCGTTAGACCTGATGACCTGTTTCTGAGCTTGAGCTTAGCTAGCCAGCGTTGCTATGACATCGCCTACAAGCATGATCGTGTATTTCTATTGGAGAAACCTATCTTCATACTGTACTGTCTTTGGCACCGTCATCCTCATTTAGCCTATACAGTAAATGACGTGGGAATAGGCTTTAAATGTCTGAATTTGAAACATTTGATACATATCAAACAGCCACAGTAGTACTATTCAGGTTCATAATAAACAAGTGTCCAAATAATTTCTCCTTAAAGGGATACTTCTGGATTTTGGCAAAACAAACTTTATCTACAGCATCATGACTGGTTGTGTTCAAGCCCCATTAAAAAGTAATTTATTTTTCCCATTTAAATAATGTATTTATTATTAGGATCATCAAAAAAATTGCTCCCCCTCCCGAATGTCATGATGTAATTCACACTCTGACGCAAAGACATAAAAATAGAAAGTTAATCTGAGTAGATACAGGGCTTCATTGCCAAAATCCAGAAGTATAACTTTAACATTTCCGTCACATTCATCCGGCCCACCAACTATTTATTCCACTTGACCATTCGTGTCACAACCTGTTGAGTCCAAAACAACACATTATCATAATCAACACACTTTAACATTCTCATCACAGTGCTATGTTAAAACCTGTGCCCCCCTTGTCCAGAAGGGCGAGAGAGCGGAGGGAGGCGTGGTCCCACAGGAGAATCAGCTTGAGCCATCGCAGGTGGAGGAGGACAGGACCTCACACAGGTCGTCCACCAGTAAGCTGTCCAGGTCTCCCGGTGGAGGCCGGAGCGTCCGCAGCTACAAGACCATGCAGTGCAAGGTCAACCTGCTTGATGGCTCCGACTACACCTGTGTGGTGGAGGTGGGTGGAGGGGGTCACCGCTTGGGGTTGAGGGGAGTTTTGCAGGTAGGTGGGTTAACGTGCGTGTAGGGATGGGTTGGTGTGTGCGTGTGCGTGTGTGTGTGTTGCAGAGTTCACCAGGGATCAGAGGGGGCAGGACATGTATTTATCAAAGTTAGTCTCACTGACTTATAATTTCTTTCTCAAGTCATACTTTGTGGGGTTGGCTCAAAGTTGTCTTGAAATTGTTTTTTTATCAAGCTGAATTGATGACGTCTCATTCTACAAAGTCACCTCTGTCTACATGAATTGAGTGGACATTAATGGTCTTATTCTACTGGAAGACTAACGCTGACAATATAGGTTAGCAAGCTTATCTATATGCATGGCTCTTCCTTTATTTCCTGTATTATCTGATCTTAACATAATTAAAGACTATGGAAGCTTGCCCCAATGGAATTCACTCTGCTTTTAACATTATTGTAATAAACTCCCCTTAGACCTAATACTTGGCTGTATACATTGAAAAACACCCCATCCCCCACTGGCGCATAATCAGACAGTTTTTTGGCCAACACCGGCGTTTTCCCTCTAAGCAGACATCCATCACTCTGTATAAATCTGTCCATTCCTACACATTTACTGCTTTGTCTCCACAAAAAACAGAGGTTCTGTTCTTCAGCTTCTAGCCAACTCTGTCGACCAACTACTGGAGAGAAACCAATCTATTAGTGCAGTTTGAGCCCCAGGCTGGATATGGCCAGATTAGTCGGTACATTCAATGGAAAAAGATAAAGCATTGTGGCCGGTTGGCGCGGTCGTTTGCTGGTCGCTCTGTGTAGGTGGCCATGGGAAAGCGACACTGCGAAGAGAGGGGTGTGGCTCCGGGCTAAACATGTTGCAGTGATTATTGACTGGCTCTTTCCCTGGCAGAGAGGACAGAGGAGAGATAGGGGGGGAGAAAGGTGGATAAGAGAGGGGAGGAGAGCGATGAGGGAGGAGAGGACAGAAAAGGAAGAGAGTGGATAAGGCAGGGGAGGAGAGATATGGTAATGTTTTGGGGGATAGAGGTTAGGAGTGAGGGGATAGAGGTCAGGAGAGTGGGGAAAGGAGAGGTAGAGAGGAGAGTGGAAAGGCTTGAGGGGAGAAGGGAGATGGATACACTCGGTGGAAAAAAGGGTTCCAAAAGGGTTCTTTGGTTGTCCTTTTTGGTTCCACATAGAACAAATGTCGGTTCCATGTAGACCCCTCTGGGAAAAGTGTCTACATGAAACCCAAAAGGGTTCTACCTGGAACCAAAAGGGTTCTGCCTGGAACCAAAAAGGGTTCTCCTATGGCGACAACCGAATAACCCTTTTAGATTGTAGATAGTACCTTTAGAGAGAGGTGAGAGAGGGGCAAGAAGTTTACTGAGGGGATAAAAAGAGAGAAGCGGGTGATAGCGTGACATCCCCTCCTCTCTCACAGTGACATGCACAGTGTCACGTCTGTCACAGGCCACTCCGCTCCTGGGTCACATGGTCTGAATCATCAATGTCGCTCTAACCTCCCAAGTCACCTCTACAACATTCCACTTAACTACCCATCAGCCCCATCAATGTCACAACAACACTCCTATAGTGAATCCAAATCCCCCCCTCGCCCCTACCGACTTCCTCGGATGGCCCTCCGTTGTTACGTGTTGCTGACAGAACTCTGAGAACGACTTCCAGTGTGAGTGGCGATGGGATCAATAAACCCATCAACTTCAGGACACACTCGTTAAATAGTTTTTAAAAAGCATGAAAATCAAATGAACAAATCCCCCCTGTTGTTTTACAAGATATAAACTCAGTAACAGTTCAACATTTAATTTGGGAGGTATTTCATCTGTTAGCTAATACATGTGGCGTATAATTAGGCACGCCTCTCCATTCTTTAGTAGAAAACTGCGCCAACTCCATAGATATTGCGGTGCGTGTCGGGATAGTACTTCACTCTGAAGCCTTGCTGGCTTGGCCGAAGTGGCTATCGGAAGGTCTAATTAGCCCCTAAACCCTCGATCATTTTCGGTCCCTCAGCTTTGGGACACGTGTGCAATTGGCGGAGGCGCACGGGAGCGAGCAAATGGAGGGCCAAGGAGAAGGGAGTGATTTGAGATTGAGCCCTAGTAATGGATGTAGCGCGGTAGAGGAGCTAGGGAAGTGGAAACACCTTTATCTCTCCATCTCTGTTTGTCCTCATTGTTCAGGAGCTACATTCTTTGTTTGGATGTTGTTTGGGTCACTCAGACAGTGAGTGACATCGCTGAAGTGCTCCTGGTGATTGGAAGGGGAAATTAAGGCTGTAGAGATTATCCTCTTTAGCGTTAGCTGTTAGCTGCCCATGGCTAATGCACATAGTTTATATGGTTCCTATTATTACTGGGTGTTTAATAAGGTTGTGGTGGTTAAGTGGTACCCCAAGTAGAGGTCGACCGATTATGATTTTCAATGCCGATACCGATTATTGGAGGACAAAAAAAGCCAATACCGAATAATCTGACAATTTTTTTACATTTATTTGTAATAATGACATTTACAACAATACTGAATGAACACTTATTTTAACTTAATATAATACATCAATGAAATCAATTTAGCCTCAAATAAATAATGAAACATGTTAAATTTGGTTTAAATAATGCAAAAACAAAGTGTTGGAGAAGAAAGTAAAAGTGCAATATGTGCCATGTAAGAAAGCTAACGTTTAAGTTCCTTGCTCAGAACATGAGAACATATGAAAGCTGGTGGTTCCTTTTAACATGAGTCTTCAATATTCCCAGGTAAGAAGTTTTAGGTTGTAGGTATTATAGGAATTATAGCACTATTTATTTCTATACCATTTGTATTTCATATACCTTTGACTATTGGATGTATTGCCAGTGTAACACTATAGCTTCCGTACCTCTCCTCGCTCATACCTGGGCTCGGACCAGGAACACAACGACAACAGCCACCCTTGAAGCAGTGTTACCCATGCAAAGCAAGGGGAACAACTACTCCAAGTCTCAGAGCGAGTGACGTTTGAAACGCTATTAGCGCACACCCCGCTAACTAGCTAGCCATTTCACATCACATCGTTACACCAGCCTAATCTTGGGAGTTGATAGTCTTGAAGTCATAAACTGCAGGGCAGCCATGGCCATGGGCAAAACGCACAAAAGTGCTGTTTGAATTAATGCTTATGAGCCTGCTGGTGCCTACCATCGCTCAGTCAGACTGCTCTATCATAGACTTAATTATAACATTTATTTATTTATTTTATTTTACCTTTATTTAACCAGGCAAGTCAGTTAAGAACAAATTCTTATTTTCAATGACGGCCTGGGAACAGTGGGTTAACTGCCTGTTCAGGGGCAGAACGACAGATTTGTACCTTGTCAGCTCGGGGGTTTGAACTCGCAACCTTCCGGTTACTAGTCCAACGCTCTAACCACTAGGCTACCCTGCCGCCCCAACATAATGACACACAGAAATGCGAGCCTTAGTTCATTAATATGGTTGAATCCAGAAACTATCATCTCGAAAACAAGACGTTTATTCTTTCAGTGAAATACGGAACCGTTCCGTATTTCATCTAACGGGTGGCATCCATCAGTCTAAATATTCCTGTTACATTGCACAACCTTCAATGTTATGTCATAATTACGTAAAATTCTGGCAAATTAGTTTGCAATGAGCCAGGCGGCCCAAACTGTTGCATATACCTTGACTCTGCGTGCAATGAACGCAAGAGAAGTGACACAGTTTCACCTGGTTAATATTGCCTGCTAACCTGGATTTCTTTTAGCTAAATATGCAGGTTTAAAAATATATACTTCTGTGTATTGATTTTAAGAAAGGCATTGGTGTTTATGGTTAGGTACACGTTGGAGCAACGACAGTCCTTTTTCGCGAATGTGCACTGCATCGATTATATGCAACGCAGGACACGCTAGATAAACTAGTAATATCATCAACCATGTGTAGTTATAACTAGCGATTATGATTGATTAAGTTCAATTCTAGCTAGCAACTTACCTTGGCTTCTTACTGCATTCGCGTAACAGGCGGGCTCCTCGTGAGGCAGGTGGTTAGAGTGTTGGACTAGTTAACCGCAAGGTTGCAAGATTGAATCCCTGAGCTGACAAGGTAAAAATCTGTCGTTCTGCCCCTGAACAAGACAGTTAACCCACCGTTCCTAGGCCGTCATTGAAAATAAGGATGTGTTCTTAACTGACTTGCCTAGTTAAATAAAGATGAAATAAAGGTGTAAATAAATAAATAAAAACGGCCAAATCGGTGTCCAAAAATACCGATTTCCGATTGTTATGAAAACTTGAAATTGGCCCTAATTAATCGGCCATTCCGATTAATCGGTCGACCTTTAACCCCAAGAGGTCGTACGACCTGGGAAATCGCGTGACTGCATTTCACAGTAAATCACGGAGATGAGCATTTTCCTCATTTATACAGTACAGTCGGAAAGTATTTACAACCCTTTGTCTTTTTCTACATTTTGTTACGTTACAGACTTATTCTAAAATGGATTACATCGTTTGTCTTTTTCTCATCAATCGACACACAATACCCCATAATGACAGAGCAAAAACAGGTTTTTAGAAATGTTTGCAAAACCGGAAATGTCACATTTACATAAGTATTCAGACCCTTTACTCAGTACTTTGTTGAAGTACCTTTGGCAGCGATTACAGCCTCAAGCCTTCTTGGGTATGACGCTACAAGCTTGGCACACCTGTATTTGGGGAGTTTCTCACATTCTTTTCTACAGATCCTCTCAAGCTCTGTCAGGTTGGATGGGGAGCGTTGCTGCGCTGCTATTTTCAGGTCTCTCCAGAGATGTTCGATTGGGTTCAAGTCCAGGCTCTGGCTGGGCCACTCAAAGACATTCAGAGACTTGTCCCGAAGCCACTCCTGCGTTGTCTTGGCTGTGTGCTTAAGGTCATTGTCCTGTTGGAAGGTGAACCTTTTCCCCAGTCTGAGGTCCTGAGTGCTCTGGAGCAGGTTTTCATCAAGGATCTCTCTGTACTTTGCTCCGTTCATCTTTCCCTTGATCCTGACTAGTCTCCCAGTTCCTGCCGCTGAAAAACATCCCCACAGCATGATGCTGCCTCCACCATGCTTCACTGTAGGGATGATGCTAGGTTTCCTCCAGGCCAAGGAGTTCGATCTTGGTTTCATCAGATCAGAGAATCTGTCTGACCAGAGAATCTGTCTGACCAGAGAATCTTGTTTCTCACGTTTAGAGTTCTTTAGCTGCCTTTTCGCAAATTCATAACCGGCTGTCATGTGCCTTTTACTGAGGAGTGGCTTCCGTCTGGTCGCTCTTCCATAAAAGCCTGGTTTGTGGAGTGCTGCTGAAATGGTTGTCCTTCTGGAAGGTTATCACATCTCCACAGAGGGACTCTAGAGCTCTGTCAGAGGGATCATCTGGTTCTTGATCACCTCCCTGGTCAAGGTCCTTCTCCCCTGATTTCTCAGTTTGGCCAGCTCTAGCAAGAGTCTTTGTGGTTACAAACTTCTTCCATTTAAAGATGATGGAGGCCACTGTGTTCTTGGGGACCTTCAATGACACAATCTTGTCTCTGAGCTCTACGGACCATTCTTTCAACCTCATGGCTTGGTTTTTGCTCTGACATGCACTGGTATGTGCCTTTCCAAATCATGTCTAATCAATTGAATTTACAAAGAGAGAAAAAAATTAATAATAAAAAAAAAAAAAACTATTTTAGAATAAGGCTGTAACGTAACAAAATGTGGAAAAAGGAAAGGGGTCTGAATACTTTACGAATACACTGTGAAAATATGGGATTTTCTTGTCTCCTGTGTGTTTTTTGCTGCACACACACACACAAACACACACACATACGCACACACACACATTCACGCACATACAGTACACGCACAGTTATTTTGTACTTTGTTTAGCTTGGATGGGATAACTTCTGTGTAGCCCATCTCAAGTATTCATTCTGACACTTGGTTTGTTTTAACACACCTAGCTACTACTCCAGAAGCACTACAAAATAACCTAGTTTTACCACACCTAGTCCTCTACAAAAAACGTTACAAAATATAACCCTTCAAATCTTTGTCCGTTTCAAGGTGACATATTTGGAAGAAGTCTACTGTGTCAGCCCCCTTTACCCCTGGCTTAATTGGGCTATTTTTACAAAGCGTTAAGGCATGTTGCTAATTTAGAGCTAGCAATAGGAGCCTCACAGGTTGACGTATCGTGGTTCTGAAAGCCTTGGATCTCGCCCTGTGAGGGCCAGGCAAGGTAACAGCCATTAGTACAGGGATCATGATGTGACACAACATGGTGTGATGCTGGGAGATGGGAGTGGAGCCCTTTTGACAGGCAACCCCCTTCCCCTGTAGAGAGTGGAGTTATGGTAGGAAGACTGGCACCCACAGCGGCAGACATGACTGTGTGTGTGTGTGTGTGTGTGTGTGTGTGTGTGTGTGTGTGTGTGTGTGTGTGTGAGTGAGTGAGTGTGTCTGAATACTCTTTACAGTGCCTATCTTTCATTAAATGGCTCCTGACCCCGTTGGAGGAATACATCACAGTTTAGCGCAGTGACACACCATTATCATTCAGGAGGGGTTAGATAATAGAAAAATGGTCTGCCGCAGTAATCTTTCCAATGTATGTTTGTAGCATTTCTAGAATAAGAGTTTTTCATGTGCTTTTCTGTGCAGAAACGGGAGAGAGGCCATGTGTTATTCCACAAAGTTTGTGAGCAGCTTAACCTCCTGGAAAAGGACTACTTTGGCATCACATTCCGGGATATCGAAAACCAAAAGGTGGAATTTCTCTTTTTGATTTTTCTGTGTAATTAGGGGTAATTTGGTTATTTTGTAGAGGTGAATTGACACTGTCCTCTTGAATTCTCCCAGAACTGGTTAGACCCATCTAAAGAGATGAAGAAACAGATCAGAGGTGCGTGGAATATGGGTATTTGGATATTATTTCTCTGCATGGTTTGAATGTTAGCCAGCATGCTAGTTACTCAGGTTGAAAGGATCTATCCTACTGTTCAATGGTCATTTGAATGACCCGCTTGTTTTTGTACGCTCCAGGAGTCGCCTGGAATTTTTCATTCAACGTGAAGTTTTACCCTCCAGACCCTGCCCAGCTGTCTGAGGATATTACAAGGTAACACTTTCTCTAGTTTCACCTTCGGGAAGCTGTCCACTAGGTCCTTTTTCAAGAGGTTTGCTATTTTTGTACCTTTGGGATGTCTACATTCACCAAATAGCTGTCTGAGTCACCTGGGATGTTTTTATTCTTCTGTCCTCAGGGTTTCACATTAGCATAATGACACGTTTTTTTAATCAATTCATTACTGTGCTTTGTGCATTTGGCTGCCAATTAACTCTCTCGTTCTCTTTTTTTCCCTTTCTCTCACACTTCTTTTTCTCCGACAAACTCCCTTCCTCACTCCCCTTTCTCTTCCCCACCCCTCTTTCTCTGTCCCTCACCCTTCCTCCCCCTTTCACTCTCAGATATTACCTGTGCCTCCAGTTGAGAGATGACGTGGTGTCGGGTCGTCTGCCCTGCTCCTTTGCCACCCACACGGTGCTGGGATCCTACACAGTCCAATCAGAGTTGGGGGACTACGATCCAGAGGAGTCTGGGACAGACTACGTCAGCGAGTTCCGCTTTGCCCCCAACCAAACCAAGGAGCTGGAGGAGAAGGTCATGGACCTGCACAAGAACTACAAGTCAGTCTGTCTGTCTGTCTAGAACAATAAGTCAGTCTGTCTGTCTAGAACTACAAGTCAGTCTCTGTGTCTAGAACTACAACTCAGTCTGTTTGTCTGTCTGTCTAAATCTTTCTGTCTTTCAGTCTATATAACCTATTGGAAGAGACGGTCATGGACTGAACAGTTACTTTATAAAAAAAACATACAAAACCCTCTGTGTGTGTTTGTCTCTCTCTCCAGAGGAATGATGCCAGCTGAGGCTGAGATGCACTTCCTCGAGAACGTGAAGAAGCTGTCCATGTACGGAGTGGACCTACACCATGCCAAGGTAAAGGGGCCATATTCAACGTATACAAACACCTGTTATTGACCCCAACCCTGTTGATGTTGTTTTTTTCAAAATGTCTGCTCTGCCATGAATTGAAAAAGCCCTGTTGTTATGACCTGCATGATTCTGCCTGGTTCCCTGCCCTTTGACCGCCAGCAGCTTGAATAGCCATTTGGATCTTTGTTGTTTGAATCCTTAGATCCAAACCATGGTGTTATGTACTGCCCTAAGTGACACCTCAAACCCCACAAGTGCAGGGAATGAAGGATATCACTTACATAGGCTTTGGAATGAACTAATTTAACCTTGCTACCAAATTCATTATTTTAGCCTGTCAAAGGTACGTACACTTTTTATGGTCTGCCTATCACTAGCTAATGTCCTCTCTGTTTTGTGTTCAATTTTGTTCTAGTTGTTACTTTGTGCCTCGGTTGGTTGTTAATGTTGTTTGCAATGTCAGCTGGGAATGACATTTTAGGACTAACTAATCACCTATCTACACAACACTGTTATATAACCAAGCAAATCAAAAACTGGCCCAATTCACTGGCATTGATTTTAATGGACATGGCACGGTTAGATAAAAGAACAGTGTCAGAATGAATATACTCAAGAAGCAATAGGAGAGGAGAAAGAGCTTATTTTAGATTTTAGCTGAACCTTTTACAAATATGGTTATTTTTTGTCTTTATCGAAGAAACATTGTTTGTAAAATTGTATTTCTGTTGCCAGCCATGTAAATATAGCCTGACCCAGCTATGTAATGTGGGTTATATCATCTGACCTCAAGTAACCCCAACGCACCATGAGGAAAAATCGTTCACCAAAAACCGTTTCACAACACCTCCTAGCACCAATTGCGTCAGAGAGTAAACAGTGTTTTGTCATGAAAAAAAAAAACATGAAATAATGACATGCACTTATGATTTTCATTCATAACCAAATAAGTATGGAACACATAAAAACACTCATAACAGACTCACTGATGGCATGGAAACTTTCCCTCCGTTTGGTCAGATCAGGCTGTTTTTATCTTTTCTTGTCTTATTCTTACTGAATGGCCAAGTTGGTAGGAAGCCTGTTTGAGTGCTTGTCTCCAGCTAAGGGCGAGGTAAGGCTTGCATTTTGTTTGTGTGTATGTAAAGTTACATGTATGTTACATGTGTTCCTGTCTGAAAACCCCTGTCTTCGTGCATGACCATGGACTGTTAGAGTCCATCGTTTAGGGCTGTGGGTTTGTCTCACCACAATTTCAAGTTGATATCGTGGATGATTGTAATTGTAATTTCTTAGGTGGCTGTTGTGAGGTGTAGGATATCCCCCCCCCCATGGTATACTGCATCCCCTCATAGCCCCAGTTTTCATATCCCACACACGGGGAGTTGTGGACCACCCTCTGCCCCCCCATCTGCTCTGTGGCAGCCTGACTGTGCTCATCTGCAGACTTTAAGACCTTTTGGGGAAGGCCTCATCATTGTGATGTCATGTGACTAGTATTCACCATTTTAACCCCACATTTAGGCTACATCCAATATCCACATTAACATGCCTCTTGAATGAAGCAACTAGGCATGTGGTATGCTAGTGTGGACATTGGAACATAGAATTAGACTTTAGACAGAGTAGATGAAAATACCTCAGCTTTGCTCGTTACTACCATAGAACTACTTTTAAATAGCTATGACACGTACATCACTGTGCTCTGTAAATTGGCTCTCAATTGCTTCCTCCCCTCATCTCCTTAACTTCATCTGCACTGATTGGAACGTGACAGGTAAAAACATTATGGTGCAAGATCATGATTAGGCTGGCTTTCACCTGCTCAGTTCTTTCAGCTGAGTGCAATGAGAGGACAGACTTCTTAGACAATTGAGAAAGAGCCCAATACTTGCTCCTGGCTAAGCCAGACAGATAACTAGTGAAAGTAGGAGCTGTGAAAGAGGCGATTTAGGATAAATAATTGGTTTCCGGTAATGTAGGTCATTTTCTTGTCTCTTGAGTTCTTGGTTTGGCGACGGTTTGTGAAATATGTTCATCAACATTACCACAGCTCTCATTATGTTTTCATTTCAATTATCCTTTTTTTAGAAAGCTCATTTGAATCCTTCATTGAATAATGCATTGTATTTGGCTTGCCGTATCGCCAGTCATCTCAGGCTGCCTCACTTCTTTGTAGGAGAAAGTGGTGGTGTCTGATAATGTCAACCATTTTTGTTTTAAACAATCAGAAACTTTTTTTAGCCTGGTTGTCAATCTGTTTTGGCATTAGTCAACTACTCTGCTGTTATCATGTTTGGTAGAGTCTAGAAAAGATTAGGAATAAGTCTATAGGCATACTGTAGACCCAGGGCTATTAGAACTCCAGGCCTGGAGGAACGAAACACTTCTGGACTCTCTGGGCCAATCAGTGACATTCAATCAATCAATGAATTACTAGTTAGTAAACAAAACCAGGAGCCCTTTGGCCCTTCAGGCATGAAGTTGAATAGCCCTGCAGACAGTAAACTAAGGACAACAACCAATAGGTGAGCTGACTAAGACCAAAACCTACTGACACCTAGGCTTCCTCAATGTGAGATTAGTAACAAAATTCCACAAACTTGACCAAAGTTCCCAGGTTTTTTCAGAAATCCCACTTTGTGGAAGTTTCAGGAATTTTGCAACCCGGACTCTCGTTTGAGTAGTGTCAGGTTGTTAACCACGCTTCCTGACATTCCTTCCCAGGATTCCGAGGGTGTTGAGATCATGTTGGGCGTGTGCTCCAGTGGTCTTCTGATCTACCGCGATCGCTTGCGCATCAACAGGTTCGCCTGGCCCAAGGTCCTCAAGATCTCCTACAAAAGGAATAATTTCTACATCAAAATACGCCCTGGAGAGGTAAGCATATCAGTATAAGGCCCTGCTGACATGAAAGCAATGTCCCGATCCTGTTTCATGTATGAAGGTAGTATGCACATCACATAGAATGGCATCACATAGAATAGCATCACATAGAACAGGGTTCCCCAACTGGTGGCCCGTGTGCCCGAATTTGGCCCACGGGTGGTTTTATTTGGCCCTCCAAGTATTCTGAGCAAAAATAAATACAACATTTATTGTTGGAAATAAAATACTGTAAAAACACCAGGAAATTAGCTCCAAGTGATTTTAATTTAAGAAATCTGTTCCTAAGTATTCCCACGCATAAGAGAGAGACACATGATCATATAGAAATGTATGCAAGGTTTGAAATGATTATCTTTTAATCTAACATTATATCTGTTTGGACGTGTTGCAGTCAACAAATTATATGTTCCGGCACCCCGACCATCCACTCAAGAAAGAAATTGTCCCGCGGCTGAATCTAGTTGATGATCCCTGTGTTTGTGTGTTTTTTCTGTATGTTTTGTCATCAGTTTGAGCAGTTTGAAAGTACAATTGGGTTCAAGCTCCCCAACCATAGGGCGGCCAAGAGATTATGGAAGGTTTGCGTGGAGCACCACACCTTTTTCAGGTGAGACCTGGGCCACCACCTCAACGTGTAGACATCTGCCATTTCAGTGAAGGGTTTTGGATGTAAATCCATAGTTATTGAACATTGTCTTGGTTAACTTCATGCTGGGTTGGAACAATTGCCTGCACACACTGCTTCCCTCTAGGACCATTTGCCCATCCCTGCTGTAATTGTGTGTCTTTCTTGACCTCTAGGTAGATTAATGTATCCTCTTTGTTCTCCTGCCCTCAACATTCCTCTCTGTCCTCTAGGTTGGTGTCTCCAGAAACTCCCCCCAAGAAGTTCCTAAACCTGGGTTCTAAGTTCCGCTACAGCGGGAGAACCCAGGCCCAGACTCGACGAGCGAGCTCCCAGATCGTCCGCCCAGCGCCCTGCTTTGAGCGCTCCACCAGCAAGCGCTACATCATGTCTCGCAGCCTGGACGGAGGTTTGTAGTCCCATCAACCTTTCTCTTTGAAGTGGTTAGGAATGAAGGAGGATTGTATCACATTTCTCCCCATAGAGTTTGAGTTGGGGAAGCATACTACAGGACAAAGCAAGCTACGAGACATTATTAAACAACCAAACCTAAATCATCGCACTTCTGAAAATCATATGTTGCCCTTGTCCTCCGTGTTCATGTCCACACTTTTCTGAAGTATTTGTTTCTAAGCTGTCCAAGTCAGAGGGATTTACAGTATCCAGAGATGTTTTTACATGCATCTCAGGCACCATTCAATCAATGCACCCATTTGTCATAATGGCCATACCACTGCACACCTTGTGACATCTGTCAATCAATCACACTTGATTTGGTCTTCACATTGAAATTCACTCAAGTCCTCCCAGACCTGTCATTGGCTGGAATAGGGAATACTTGTGTGGTGTGAATAGGGAATACTTTCCCTTGAATATCCCTAGAATATCCCTATCCACAGAGCCATTTTGGGCGCCCTTTGTCTTGAAAGTGGTCGCTTGCTTGACAGCTTCAACATTTCTTAGTCTACATGAAAGCTTAAGAGAACCTCCGTAAGCAGCCGTGTTGTGAAGGCTCTACAGCCTCAGTACGCCGCTCAGACTAATTACAGTTTTTAGCCATTGTTATCTTCGCCGCTCTGCACTCACAATGCCTTTTCATTCCCTGGAAAGACCCAGGGCCATCCCTCACTCCCCTGTCTTTATCAACCAGCCCCAAACCACGGGTAAAGTCCTTTATTTTTCAAGCCAGCTCACAGAGGAAGCCGCAGATAAATGGCTCGTAGTGACGACGGCTATGTATGAAGAGAGAATGGAAAATATTGTTTATTTTATATCCCCCTTCTGAGGGAACGGATACTCGCCACAGGGATTTACCAGGCACCCCATTGTGTTGTTTTGTCATCTTCGCTTGACGATGCACCCTCTGCTTTTGTTCTCCCCCGTTCGCTGATTAATTGGAGAATTTAGTTTTTTATTGTATTTATGCTGTCGCCCCTCCCATGTCATATCTGAGCTGTGACGAAAACCTGTCCGTTTGAATGCAAATGTTGCTGTTTCATTTAGGAATAAAGAGCTTTTTTGGCGGGATTTCACTAGCTAACTGACTTGAAAGAGAGACTCGGCCAATTGGCTGTGATATCAATTGAATATGAGCCGCCCCGGGGCCCATATTAGTTTCAGACTCCATCAGTATCATTGGACCTAAAAGGCAACATTGATTTTTCTGTCTCAACTCTTCATTGATGGGAGAAAGTTTAGTGTCTGACTGTCTGATCTCATCCCATCAGAAAGTGTATCCATTCAGTGTCTTAGTCTTAAGAGGCTTTCCATAATACTGTGAACCAGACAACTTACACATTCTTTAACGTTCATGTATTCAAATCCATAGTCAATAACTCTACAAAATGATTATATAAACAAACAATATTCTCTCCCTCTTTCTCCCAAGTGCTCAGCTGACTACCTAATGCTCAGCTTTGAATAATATTCTGTGTTATGTTAATGTTGAATCTTCCCCCGTGATATTGAATTTCTATGCAATCCTCCTCAGCTCCGCAGAGTACACCCAAAAGGAGTACACCCAAAAGGAGTTCACCCAATAGGAGTTCACCCAAAAGGAGTTCACCCCAAAAAACTGTATCACCGAGAATTAAACCACCTGCTAGTTTAAACGGCACTAAACCAACAGGTAGATATTATGCACTGTGTCTCTCTGTACGTGCTAACAGTTGATGTAGCCCCTGAGCTAACTATGCCTGCTAGTTAATGATCCCATCTCTGCTTCTTTCCTTTGACGTTTTCCAACGGTAGCCATTTGGTTTTGGGCCCTGGTTACAGACACCCCTCGGTGCTGATCAGGCTTGCGCTGCATGCTCCCATGCTGATTGGGGGGTGGGGGGGGGGCTCTCCGTCCAGCATGTGAACGCACCATGGCCCTCCCTTCATAGCTGTTCACTTGTAGTTGTTTGTTTGAAGAAAAAAATAGAGAAAAAAATCCCAGCCTTGTTCTGTTAGTTTGGCCGCTAATGGCTTATGTGGCCTGGATCTATAAAGAGACTCAGCAATCGCTCGCTCATTCTCCCAGCTCGTTACATTGATTCAGAGTGCTTTTTGTGCTGTCAGTGACGTAGGGAGATGATATAAGTTAACATAGTTACAGTAGTCATTGTTTAAGATATGTGTTTTATGCCCTGAATGATCAACAAAGCTAATAAGCTGTGTTCTAAGTTCACGGCAGGGATGCAGTGCATGTTTTGTCTGAGCTGACTCATAGCAATGATGGAATATTAAATGTTTCTAATTTACCAGCACACCCAATACCATATCATCTGCCAACTGCATATTTTTCCCCCTTTCTCGTTTAGGTTCTGACGCAGTAGTTTTTATGTTGGTATTTAAGTGCATGCAGTTTGAAGCTTTCATTATCAGTCAATGGGAGGAATTCAAAAGCTGCAGTCAATTAGAGAATGTTTGTAAGTACGGCCCATAGAGGAGCTGAAAAATGACAGCTTATCAGGGATTGCTGTCTAATGTTAATTGAAAATTGATGATGAGGGTAGTCACCCTAGCATTTAAACCTCTGCATGGAAACTGATAGCAATGTGTATATATATATATATAAATTGCTATCAGTATATATATATATATATATATATAGCCTTTTCTCATAAATCTGGAGCGTGGTATTTAGTTAGGTGCGTACTGTTGTGACTGAAACCCTTGATGATATCGATTTTAATATATAATACTGTTTATGAGATGCTTTTCATTTCAAACCACACAATGATTATGGAGTATTGGCTTTAATTACAGATCAAGGCTAATATCTGAATGAAAAGCTCTGACGTTGATAATAATAGTGTTATTATCAATGGGAATGGGATTTAATGTGTGTTTTTAGGTTTATCTTCCATGAGTCTATGGTTGTGATGACTATGCTGATACAACCTGCAGCTTATTACATTCACGCTCCAACCTGCTAACCTGCAATGTTGCCTCAGTTAGAGGAAAATGACAATTCCTTAATGCAAAATGCTGTGTGTGTGTGTGTGTGTATGTGTGTGTGGGTATGTGCGTGCCTGTGTGCGTGCGTGTGCATGCATGTGCGTCTATGTGCATGCTTCAGAGATGGGCTCGGATCTATACGGAAGGGCGAAGGGCATTGCCGTGAGTGACCTCATCACCACAGTGACACCGGAGAAAAAGGTGGAAGAGAGGAAGGCAGAGGAAGAGGTGGAAGTAGAGGTGCAGGTGGAGGTGGAGGAGGAAGACGAGACCACGAAAGCCACCGAGATGTCTCAGCCAAGTCCAACCTCTCCCATTCGACATGACACCAAGGTATAGTTCTCCACACCCAATCAATTATCTCTGTCCTCAGTCCACCCCTGAGCTCTCTCTATAATACATTAAAACAAATTCCTCTGAGTGCCCAGATTCTACTCTGAAAACCAAAGCCGTTTAATGCCAGAGCCCAGAGTGTAACCTAGCTATGCCAGCCAGAGCTATTCTGTCAGACAGACTAGAGCCAGGTGGCCATCATTTTTCTACGGTAGTGAAGCATTACAAATCTCATTGTCTGGGAATGCCGTCCTGTGCTTTCATGCTCTGCCACGCTCTCTATCAGGTAGGCAGGGCCCTGATAACTCACTAATGGATAACTCAGAGTCCCCGAACCTGAACTGTCTCTACTCTGCCTGAAAGGCGACTTCAGATCAGTGCCAGAAGACTCGGGAAAAGGCAGGGACAGACTATTTCAAATGTAGAAACTAAAAGTGCTTCTTTAGACATCACGTTCATTCATTGTGAAAGTTGATGACGAGGAGCTTAAACTTAATTAACTTTGGCAGATGTAATGTCTATAGTTACTCGTTACCTATGAGAAGAGTTCTTAGTAGAGTCCTAATACTTATTTTGAAAGGGCAAACGGCAAACTGTAATTTAATTTGTGATGAAAATTGATAAGGCAGGAGAGTCATCTGTAATGTATTCTAATGGAATGATGTTGACATAGGTCTTCTGAATATGTTTTAATGCATTTCCTGTTGTTTTTTTTACCCCGAAAATGGTTTACAATCACTACTTTGTTGAACCACTTTGCTAATGGCTAATGTTTTGGTAAATATGAGTGCTGGGAAATCCTACATTCAACCCTAACAGCCACGGTTCTCTTTCACCTCACGCTTGTCCATTGGATGTTCTACTGTGTTACTACTAAACAGACGGAACTGACTGACACTTGTGTCGATGGTGAACTAACAGCTACTGAGGTTTGTACCATGGGTAGACACTTCACCTCAGCTCTCATCTGTTCTTGTAGAAGTCTTACGTTCTTTAGTTCCATATTTCTATTTCAACAATATCGGACTGTCTGATTATCCATTCAATGCGTTATTTGATAGTTTCTCTTATAAGCTATAACCTGTTGGGTTGTATTGCGGTTTTGATATCAAATTCCCTCTCTGTGCTTCCCATGCTGTCAGTCGGACCAAGACGACGAGTCAGAGTTAAAGACACAGGTATATTAACTAGTGTATGGTGCCTTAACTCTCATTTCATCCACAGGTCGTCAAACGACCATTTCATCCGCAACCTGTGAACCTGGGATTCAAAATCACTGTAGGCTTCACAATCAAGATCTGCAGTCTATGAGGAGATGTGGATTTTATATTCAACAACATCTAAATGACTGTCATTTTCCTTCCAGAACAGTTTCATAAGGCGAATTAAAGGAGAGAATGTGTTTGTCAGACATAGTGTGCTGATGTTAGAGGTTGGTACAGTATGGAACGCCAGACTAGTGCATGGAGATTGGTGACATTTTGGTCAAGGACTAGGTTTGGCCAGTAACAGTGGATATTGTTTTGAACTGTCCAATGTTGATTCACTAGCTAACATACTTAGTAAGCATGGAGTGTTTTTGGGGTGATTTAGTTTTTGCTGTAATACATTAATGTGATATGCTAGATTGGGAGTTATTGCTTATAAATAGAGAATAAGATGAATTAAGGTTCAATTGATGTCTATGAATACTTCTTTACAAAGAGGTGAATCTTAACTTTCACTTCAGTTAAATTTGTACTTATTCATGCATTGATGTCTATGTGAGACTAAGACCACAAAATGTGGATAATTCATAAGTATACAAGAGAGGCAAATGCATTGCAGTGTTCTTTTGAATGCATGTTCTGCCTGTTTTGGATAGATTATGCCGTATATACAGCTCATTACACTGCACTGCACCTGTGAACATAATATAAACATACATCAAATGAATGGACATTATGTTTGTCAATCTGTCACCAAGACGATACTTAGCCACGCTACTTGGATAGCAGCACACAAGCTGCACTCACAAAGATTCAGAATTGTAATTTCGTCTCATAGTACACCGTTGATTTCCTATTGCGTTTGCATTGCAGAACTCATTCACTACCTCATTTTGTTTTTAAAGGATTGATTTGTAGCTTGCTGACTAGCGTCCAGTAGCATATTTTTTTCAATAGAATGTTATTTTCAGTATTGTTCAAAACATGGACATAAATGTTAAACAGCCTGAAAGAACGGGACACAATACTCCGACATTAAATTGATATCCAGACACGTTTAAAATCTAGAATTAGCAGTAGCATCAGTCAGATGACTTCTCTTTCTGTTCCTCAGGACACAGTGGGCACGCCAGAGGAGCTGTTGAAACACGCAACCAACATCAGCGAGCTCAAGAGGTCGTTCCTGGAGACGGGCGCCGACACGGCCGGCCTCACCGAGTGGGAGAAGAGGCTCTCCTCGTCCCCCCTGCGCTCGCTGCGTCTCGACGAAGCCCCTATGATTGAACCACTGGAGCTCGATGAAGTACCGGTAAATTCACTGTCAAATCGGAAAGGGACTGAATAGAGAGGGGGGAGGCATCCATACAGCGTTTAGAGACCCCTGTGTTTTAATTACACATTTAGTAGAATCTCAGTGGATGAAAACACGTAGAATTAGAAATCCGGTAACATGTAATCCATGGGTGGACATTATGCTGCTTTTTGTTCCATCCTGCTCTAACACACCTGGTTCTACTAATCAGCTGCTCATTAGCTCCTTGATAAGCTGAATCAAGTTTAAAACTGCTGGAAGTACACACACTACTATCCTGACTTAAAGAGAAATAGCATCCTTGCTTTTGATAGGACATGATTTGAAGGTTGAGATGTGCCTTCTGCATTGTGAGAAGGTTGACATGTGCCTGCTGCAGTGTGAGAAGGTTGACATGGGCCTGCTGCAGTGTGAGAAGGTTGACATGGGCCTTCTGCATTGTGAGAAGGTTGACATGTGCCTTCTGCAGTGTGAGAAGGTTGACATGTGCCTGCTGCAGTGTGAGAAGGTTGACATGTGCCTGCTGCAATGTGAGAAGGTTGACATGTGCCTGCTGCAATGTGAGAAGGTTGACATGTGCCTGCTGCAGTGTGAGAAGGTTGACATGTGCCTGCTGCAGTGTGAGAAGGTTGACATGTGCCTGCTGCAGTGTGAGAAGGTTGACATGTGCCTGCTGCAATGTGAGAAGGTTGACATGTGCCTGCTGCAATGTGAGAAGGTTGACATGTGCCTGCTGCAATGTGAGAAGGTTGACATGTGCCTGCTGCATTGTGAGAAGGTTGACATGTGCCTGCTGCAATGTGAGAAGGTTGACATGTGCCTGCTGCATTGTGAGAAGGTTGACATGTGCTTGCTGCATTGTGAGAAGGTTGACATGTGCCTTCTGCATTGTGAGAAGGTTGACATGTGCCTGCTGCAGTGTGAGAAGGTTGACATGGGCCTGCTGCAGTGTGAGAAGGTTGACATGGGCCTTCTGCATTGTGAGAAGGTTGACATGTGCCTTCTGCAGTGTGAGAAGGTTGACATGTGCCTGCTGCAGTGTGAGAAGGTTGACATGTGCCTGCTGCAATGTGAGAAGGTTGACATGTGCCTGCTGCAATGTGAGAAGGTTGACATGTGCCTGCTGCAGTGTGAGAAGGTTGACATGTGCCTGCTGCAGTGTGAGAAGGTTGACATGTGCCTGCTGCAGTGTGAGAAGGTTGACATGTGCCTGCTGCAATGTGAGAAGGTTGACATGTGCCTGCTGCAATGTGAGAAGGTTGACATGTGCCTGCTGCAATGTGAGAAGGTTGACATGTGCCTGCTGCATTGTGAGAAGGTTGACATGTGCCTGCTGCAATGTGAGAAGGTTGACATGTGCCTGCTGCATTGTGAGAAGGTTGACATGTGCTTGCTGCATTGTGAGAAGGTTGACATGTGCCTTCTGCAGTGTGAGAAGGTTGAGATGTGCTGCAGTGTGAGAAGGTTGCGATGTGCCTTCTGCAGTGTGAGAAGGTTGAGATGTGCCTGCTGCAATGAATGAGATCCCTCCTCTCCATGTCAAATCTCAGGAGACTGGGGCCTCTACCGTGTCTCCTTGAAAAGCTACTCAATAATCTATACAGGTGGAGGAAGGTGCTTAACACCCCGCTACTGGAGATAGAGGGACAGATGTTAGGAAATAATCGCTGCCTCATTATGACATGTGACACCTATACCCTTCCTTCTCCAGTGACGTGTTCAAGTAGCTACCAAGCATCAACGTGTTTTTCAAGTGAAGTTAAGCCACTGTGAAAGGAAGTGATTCAGAGGCAGCTCCTTGATGCAGACAAAAAGTGTGTAGGCTACAAAATCCAACCGCTGAAGCCAAAAGTAGATACAAGGAGCACCAGTTGAAAGTACCAGGGGACAATTTACAGTGTGACATCAATATAGGGCTGGATTGATTTTTAGCAGCCTGGCCTGTGAATGAGTAATAAATCCTTGTGCTATAACCTTGCCAAATGGAGGTGGGAGGGAGAGACTCAAGGAAGCAAACATCCTCCTTGGCTAAGCATTTTAGCAGGACTAAGATCAACCACAGCCCTGCTATGGAAAAGCATGCATGGACTTCAAAAGGGAGGAAGAAACCCCCACCACTCTGCATGCTGTGTGTCTGTGTGTGTCTGTGTGTGTGTGTGTGTGTGTGTGTGTGTGTGTGTGTGTGTGTGTGTGTGTGTGTGTGTGTGTGTGTGTGAACATCAAGCAGTCGGGAGAACGGCAATGATGATGTAACCAAGGAAAGGGGATTTATTTATTTATTCATGTAGCAGCGACGATATCATATTTCTGCCAGTATTTATTTTTATGACTGTTTGTATGTGATTAAAGTAGGTGTGGAAAGGAGCCAGTTTACCCCTCAGCCAAGTCTTGCAACCTTGACCCATTCTTTATTTGTGAGATACTGGAAGAAGAGGGATTGTGTCTGCAGAGAATGTTCTCATTAATCCACACCCTTATCTCTGTTATCAACCTCATAGTGTGAGTATGTTTGGAGATATACTTAAGTCCCATCGTTACACACGGTTGTGCCGTGTTTTATGGAAATCTCATATCCCACACACTCTTATCAAACAGAATGAGTAATGATATCCGTAATAGGATACAGCCCACACACGTACGCCTCAAAGCTACTTTCCATTCTACTTCATTCATGCCGGGCTGTTTGTTTGTCTTGTTTTTCTTTTCTATTCATGTAGAGCAAAGAGGATGAGAGAGAGGATGAGAGAGTCATGGCTGCAGGCGGTAGCATTGAGGAGGAGATCAACCACAGCCCTGTGGATACTAAGACTACTGTGGTAGGTAGCCAGGATGTATGCTGGTCCAGCTATCTCTGTGTGATTGGAACACCTTCATCTCTGCTGCTTGGTTAGATTAGAGACAGCTAAGCCTATGAATTATTAACATGTTTTACTGTACATATTTAACCAAAGATCCATTTGGGAGTGTAGGACTAGCATCCTATGTTATTCATTGTCAGCAGTGGATGACAACATGACAAGAATTTGAATCTGTATGTAGGTCTACTGTAAATTAGCTATACATAGAGACCGGTTTTAAATAGCCACTGAACATGCCGATTGGCACGTGTGTTTTTCTGTTGCTCATTAGAAAACGAGATTTCAGTCTTGGAGATGTGTTTCCTGACCGATTCAGCGTTTGGTTAATGATGTTTGTCCCCGATGAGACACTGTAGCCGCGGAAGCCTATTTCACTTGCTCAAAAGTTCACTCAAGAAATCTGTAATATATTTTTCAGTTTTTGCAGAGGATGCTTTAGTTTTAGTTTAACACATAACTAAGGTGTTTTGTGCAATATTTCTCAAGTAAAAGAATGGGCGACATGTTGTCTTATGTAAACAAAATTGAGCTGCTGGGCATGTCTGTCTCATTGTCTATGCTATTGGATAGAGATCAATCACCGCAGCTGTTCACCCCATGTTAGTTCCCCAATGGACATTGTCAAATCAACACTGTTTTAGACGAGACTGACTTTATGACCAAAATTATTCCTAATTACACTTTGTAGTCAATTTTGACACTAGAACTCTTTCTGGCTCGATGCCACAAGGGCCGTTTTCAATGGGATTTGTTGCTTTTTAAAGGCCGTCACTCTTTAACAATACACTAACAACTAAGAACTGTGATCTATGTTGCTGTCTATGTTAATAGTGTCTATGATCTATGTTGCTTGCAAGTCTAAAGTTGCTGCTTTAAGAATGACTCTTCTTGGGACTGCCACTGGAAGTCCTTCTCCCCCCATTGAACTGCAAGTTGGCATTTATTGTTATGAATATTTCCCAGGAGGCAGCAGTGCAGAGTGGTCATTATATGGCACAGCCACAAAGTCATAAAATATTGTTTAAACCTATCCACACTGCTAACCCTAATGCCTAACAGGCTGACTACACGTGAGCGTTGTAAAATACATTTAGACATATATGTTCAATTATTGCCCACACAGCTCACGAGCGTCTGCGTTGCCAAGGGCTAAAATATAACTCAGTTCTATTTCTGACACAGATCGTGCTGCAAGTCCTGCCTCTCCCATCTCCTCATTGGTTTATAGAAACAGGTACCCACGTGCCATCTCCTCATTGGTTATACCCACGTGGGTGAGTGAAATACGAAATAGGTCGGTGGCGGTAATGCACCTAATTTATGAAAGTTGCCAATCACAATATAAAGTCAAGAGAAGAAAAAGTCCTGGAAGGAGGAGAGATGACTAGAAACGATTCGGTTGACAGTTTTATGTGTGGATTAATTGGCGGAGTAGAGGACCTTGTGCATTTCAGGTAAAATAACAACTAAATGTTTATATCCCAGGACAAATTAGCTAGCAACAGCAAGCTAGCTAAATAGGACAAATTAGCTAGCAAGTGCAAGCTAGCTAGCTAAATTGCCATAAATGTTTAATGCTTTTCGACCTGTCTCCAAATTAATATAATCGGTGCAGAGTTTGTTTTGATATTTTAACCTGCGTATCGTGATCGCATTTGGTGTGGGGGGACAAAATAAATTCATGCACGATGGCGCACGAGCGCAGCCGGTTTGGGTTCCATGTAACCCTAACCTTAAATTATGCCTAACCCAAATTTTTGTTTTCATGATTTTTTACGTATAGACAATTTTGACTTTGCAGCTGGTCCATCAAGCGGAATGGCCTCCAGGGCAAGATTCATTACAATTAACGTCAATCTGCCGTTGAACTGGCTAACCCCAGTCTTTGTATGTATCTTGTATGTAGGATTCTGACGGGTGGGTAATAGTAAGTAAAGTCCCTCCTAAGGTAACCGAAAAGAAAAACATTGTCAACTATAAAGTTATGACCGTCACTAACACTGTGGCCGAAGGAGCGCTCGCCGGCACCAGTGGTGGCATAGTCGGCAAGGAGTTGAAAGCGTATGAGAGCTTCCGCAGCGAACTCCCCTCCAAAACCGAGGAGATGAGAGAGAAGAACTATACCCTGGGCAAGTCCTATGACACAATGTCAGGCAAGATTGTCACAATGACAAAGCGGGCCAAAGATGGTGGGGAGGCGGTGGCGGCTGCTCCGGCAGCGTTTGCAAGGGAGCTGATGAGGGCAGCAGACCAATCCACCACCACAGTGAAGATCATCCCGGTGTCGACTGAGTATGAGATGCCGGTGTCTGTCCACATGGGTCTCCCACCCCAGGAGGGAATCGGACCCCCCATGATTACCATCAAGGAGGCCAGGACGCCCTCTCCATCTGAGCCCAGCAACGGTGCCCTGGGCCTGGGCACCGTGCGGACCATGGTGTCCATCCGCTCCAGCCAGGACATCAGTGATGCCGCGAGAGCGGACAGCAGGAAGCAGCTGAGGGAGACTTTTCTCCTGGGAGACAGGAGCACCACCCCTGTTGCACCTCACACACCTCTCTCGCCACGCTCCCCCATGGCCAAGTCACCTATGGCAAAGTCTCCCATGACAAAGCCCAAGCCTCCAATGGAGGATCTGCGTCTGAGCCCCGGCCCCGTGTCCTATCTATCCAGAACCCCATCGCCCTCCAAAGTGGTAGGATGATATGACGCCCCTCCCCCCAAAATGCCTGAAGCCCCCCCCTCTCCCTCCCTACTGTAGCCCCCCAAAATGTTTTCAAGCTAATCCCGCCCCTGTCTGCCTGGTCTTCGTATCTACTGCAACAAGCCTGGACCCGGCGCTCTTTTGCACTCGACTGAATGTTTATGGGAATCGCTTGGGTATCTCTTTCTTTCTATCCTTTGCTCTTTTTAGTTGGACACAAATCCCTTAACCACGGTATTTGGTGTAATTTGTTTACTGCTTTCCTAAGCCAAACTTGCTGCCTCATGGGCACTGGCATTTGTTTACCCCTTTCATTTCAATGTAAATGAAATTGTGTTTCATTTTATGCTTGTTCCCCATGCTGCTAGCCACACCAAATTAATGCTTTACACTTTGGCTTATGGTACGGTACGGTATACTATGGTTTATATGCCACTGACTGCTTCAGCCCTACCACATTTACTTTTGACTTCCCTTGGTAGGCCCTCTATGAACTCTCGGCTGCTTGATCTGAGATTATGATATGGGCCCTATTCATAAGAGGAGACATCCCGACTCACAAGACATACTTGTCTGTCTCATCTATTGCCTTTGTGATTGACATTCTCAATAGATGAAAGCCAAGTACTGAGCTGCCATAAGGTCTCCCTAGTAAAGTTGAATTGCTGACGACGCTCCACTATTTTGTAGAAGTGCGATAAATGTATAAAAGCTCTAGTAAAGTGATTGATATGTCACAGGGTGGTGTTTCTATCAATTCCTCAGATTTGCGTAATATAGCATACAAACATGGATTAAAAAACACATTTGAAAACACTGTCATTTGATCACTTTAAACCTTTGAAATCACTCTAGATTCTTAAGAGTTCTTAAAGTATTCTATCTTCTCAAACCCAATCTTCTAAAATGACCCTTCTTAGCGATCAATCTTCACCTCAATGCTCTTATGAATAATCCCCACAAACCCCCATCCCCTGAGCTTGTGTCTGGGCATTGTGTCAAAGGCCTGTCTGTCTGTGTCTCTCCTCCTTTGTATGTACAGTATCTAACTGTGTGTGTGTGCGTGTGTGTGTGTCTCTCTCTTCTACTCCTGTGTGTGTACTCTCCCCATCTCTCTGTCTGCTCAGCCTAAGCCGACCTTTGAGGAGATGTCCCCGGAGCTCACCGCTCTCTTACATTCGGCCCGATATCAGACCAGCACGCGGGGTTGGACTGCCTCGCCTGCCCATAGTCAGGCCCTGCTCAAGGTGGCCTCTTATGCCCTATGGACAATATACAACTTAACAAATGGGATGACAGCAGTTATAATTTATTTGTTTTCAACTTTACATATACAGGTTATTCACATTGAGATAACATCTCTTTTGTAAGAGAACTGTTCAGTATCTATACTGTTTGTCCTTGTTGGTGAGGAAATGTTGTCGCTCTAGCCACTGCTGTCTGTCAGGCATTTCTGTCATCGCCACTTGCCTGTTCCCTATCAGTCCGTCCGTCCTTCCTCCCGATCATTAAAACAGAGGACAGGTTGATGAGGACACATGACTTAGGACAGGTTGATGAGGACATATGGTTTAGGACAGGTTGATGAGGACACATGATTTAGGACAGGTTTATGAGGACATGGTTTGTCTAGACAGATGTACCACATGGTCCTATGACTGTGTGAGAGCTTTATCGAGGCGCATATTTGATTTTTCCACCCTAATCATCTTTTAGAACATTTCGATACCTCAAAGTGGAAAACAAAGCAATCATGCAATGAAACCAATGTTAAATGACAACATGCATTCAGAAGATCACGTCGGTACTAACATATAAAGTAACCCTTTCCTGCTGTATGGAAACACAATCATGCTATTTGTCATTGTTTTAGCATTTGATTCCATACTAGGCCTACAGTAATTGAAGTGCCCACACAGGTTCAAGGAGACTGACTGTGACGTCTTGTTTGTTTCCTTTGCTAGACAACAGAGAAGGTGGAGCGGATCGTGCTGCAGACAGAGGTGGTATCATCACAGCAAACAGAAGAGGTTGAGGATCAGCCGAAAGAACAGCCGGCAGAGGACCAGGAGCAGCCGGTGGAGAAACAGCCTGACGACCGGCCTGACGACATGGAGAAACAAGCTGGTCAGCAGCCTGAGCAGGTAGAGACAGATTCATTGGGAGGGATAAAGGATGATGGGCCTCAGTCCGTGCTTGGGTTTACAGGGACGCTCATGCATGATGACTCGGACACGCCCAGCGAGGCGAGTGACACTAGCGGCGCCGCTAGCATAACCTCCGCGGGGCCTGCCCTGACTGCCGCGGCCCAGGCCGCTGTGGACGAAGCTGTAGGGGCAGCGGTGAATCAGACAGAGACTGAGGAGGAAACTCCAACCGCAGGCTCAGGTGGAGGCCTGGGGCTGGACAGTCCGTCAGAGGGAGAGGTGTCCACAGGGTCAGTCTCAGAGGAGGAGGAGGAGGAGAAAGAGAACAGCCTGGACTGGAGAGGGTGCTTTGTGTCCCCCTCTCCTACAACAGCATCCTGGCAGAGTCTCAGTGGGGAGGTAGCTGCTGCTAGAGCTCACTCAGAGGTAACACCCCAAAGAGCCCCAACCTTTTCCCTGGTTGTCCCATAAGTACCTCCTCAACTCTCCTTCCCCCTCGCCTACATTAGCACTGGAAAAGCTAGCTGAAACTACCCTGGTCTCACATTCCTTTTTGTCCATGCTACTTAGAAAGTGCTCAATCTAGCCGAGTCTAACCCTGACAATTGCCTGTAATATCAATCGAGCCTCCCAAAATTATCCCAATTATTGGCCTCCCATTTGCCTGTAATTTTCCTGTAATAAGCAGTATTACCACTGGATAAGCCATCCAACTCTCCCAGTCCTGTCCCTCCTCTTCACCAATAACAGCAGTCAGCCATTACAGCCTGTGGAGCTGTGTGTGTAGTGATGTGCAGGTGGGGATGACAACGACCTTGTTTCCTGTCCCTGTTTCTGCACACTGGGGTTTCTATTGGAAATCAATACCCTGGCCAGGCAGGTTGTAAATACTGCAAGCTGCAGATACACGCTACTGTATATGTATTACCCAGGAGCAGTATTGAAAACTGTAGTGGAAGATTGCATGGAGGGAGGTGTGTGTGTGCCTGTTAGTGTTTGTTCTTGGAGCGACAATATAAACGTTCAATTAGAATATTTCGGCCTGCACATGTACACACAGTTTCACAGTGGAGATGGTGCATATCCCTTCCTGGTAGTACTGCCTCATTTCCCCAATGTTCCTAAATATTACCTTGTTGGTAATCATGAGTGGCAATAATTTAAATGTTTTATGGACACGCGTCTATGAGAAGCACAGCTTAAATAGATAGCAGTCTGTTGCTATCGATTAAGTTTGAAGTCCACAGCCAATTTCAATGATATGGACCGTTTCAGTGAAAGCAACAGGAATTGTTTAGAAATACGTACAATCCTGCCAGGTAGATCAATTTGGCCTTCTCCAAAATGAATGAATAGGCTTCCACACATCCAGATAAATAAGACTTACTCAGTGGTGAACACTGTTGAGTTCTGTCATGCATGACACAGACTGGCTGAAGTGAAAATCTCTTTGCGTTTGTTCTTTGGTCAGGGTCCAAAGGGACCTGGGTGATACACAACTCTTTCATCAGGAAAACATGTTGTTATTGTAAACATTTGACATTTTCTTACATTCTTTGTAACACAAAATTCTCCTTTATTCTGTGCTTTGGGATTTGATCATTTATTTTGATTCATTTATTGAAGTTTTTTAAAATATTTTATCAGAGAGAGCATGCATCTCATGAATGATCCACAATTATTCAGACTTTCCTTAAAGGAAAATTCCACCCAAAACCACTCATTACTATAATTTACAGCGTTAAATAACACAATATTTTTTGTGAACAAATATTTTATTGTTATAAAAAGGTTGGTAGCAACGTGAAAATCGTTATGGAAATCTGTTGCAGCTTAAGTCGACTACAAAACCTACAATGCAATGCTCTCTCTTAGGGCTGGCTGTCTAGCTAGCTAGCCAACGTAGCTACACACAATAATATCAAAGTCAATATCGGCATGTGAAGTAGCTAGTTAGCTGCAAAATCGCTGAAACAAACAGCCCTATCAATTTAGGAGTTTACAACCTCACCATGTTCAACCTGTAGATCGATGTGCCTCAGGGTGGAGTCTGACATTCGCAATGGCCATGCAACGGCACCATGCAAAGCACCCTGGACTGAAGAGGCAGAAAATTGGAGAAATGTGCTAGACCCTCCGTTAAATTACACATTTCTTGAGGTAGGAATATCAAAAATATGATCAATGGCTAATTCGAAAGAAGACAACCTCCTGCGTTTGACATCGGCCAGTATTGAAATCTGACA
This sequence comes from Oncorhynchus mykiss, assembly GCF_013265735.2. Classification (NCBI taxonomy): domain Eukaryota; kingdom Metazoa; phylum Chordata; class Actinopteri; order Salmoniformes; family Salmonidae; genus Oncorhynchus; species Oncorhynchus mykiss. The sequence continues at coordinate 19,672,553 of NC_048579.1, forward strand.
TGTATGACAGACGTTTTCACAATCTAAAAGTTGTATTCCGATTAACTTCCAGGTTAGTGAGAGTGACTTCATCGCAGTGCTATGTCATACCGGCAGAATTTCTGCCTACCTAAACGGCAATAGCAAAAATACACTTGAAATGTCCCAGGGAAGTGATAGAACAGAGATGCACAAAAACAATATCATATTCAAAATGGGTGAATCTTTTCTTTAAGCTTTTTTCCCATTTTCTTCTCCTGCATTTTCTATAACCTTCCATTAAACAAATTGCTTGTGTATGTCCTGTAGACAGGTGGTGAAATTGTAATTGTGTGTGTGGTCATGAACATGTTTGTGCATAGATGTACGCTAGCGTGAGACCATAAGGTATAAAAATCTAACTTTCTGCACCAGTCTCATTTTGTCTCTCTCCATTTCACCCTTCTTCCTCTCTTTCAGACATCTGCGCTGGAGTCTCCAGAGGTCCTGACCTTCAACAGGGCAGACGTGATGGAGGAGACAGAGATGCTGGTGCCCAAGGACGTACCTGTAATACACACGGAAATGAAAACCATCACATACCGGTCACTGGAGGTAAAGGTCCTCACAAAACGTCAGGGTTGTTCAGGCTCATGCTCTGTACTGGTTCTTCTCATTTACTCCAATGTTTTCAACCTCATTCATTAGGGCACACAATATAAAAGTTTTAAAAGTTTTGCAACAGAAAACAAAAAAGAGCCCAGGGAATTCCTCTGTTTAAGTCCGTTTTCTTCCGTTTGGTGCCAGATGAACACGACCCTGTTCTTCAAATCAAATGCTATTGGTCACAAACACATGGTTAGCAGATGTTAATGCGAGTGTAGCAAAATGCTTGTGCTTCTAGTTCCTACAGTGCAGTAATATCTAACAAGTAATCAAACAATTCCCAAACAACTACCTAATACATACAAATCTAAAGTGTTGAATGAGAATATGTACATATAAGTATATGGGCGATGGCCGAGCGGCATTGGCATGGTGCAGTAGATGGTATAAAATACAGTATATACATGTGATATGAGTAATGTAAAATATGTAAACATTATTAAAGTGGCATTGTTTAAAGTGACTAGTGATCCATTTAATAAAGTAGCCAGTGATTGGGTCTCAGTGTAGGCAGCAACCACTCTGAGTTAGTGATTGCTGTTTAGCAGTCTAATGGCCTTGAGATAGAGGCTGTTTTTCAATCTCGTAGTAAGAGGAAGGGAAGCGCTACTAAGGTACACAATAGTACATTTTGGTAGACAGAAGGTGCTCTTTGATAAAAGGGGTGAATTGGTCATCAAAAAGAAAGGAGGACCAAGGCACTCTTCATATAAAAGTGTACCGAATGTTCAATAGAATGTTCAATAGAAACAAAGTTGTTGTTTTTTTAATGTAAAACTTTGTTTCTATTGAACATGCCATACAAATAAAGGCATTTTAATTAGTTATATGAAGAGTGCCTTTGTCTTCCTTTCTTTTTGATGACCTGTTTTTCAGTCTCAGTCCCAGCTTTGAAGCACTCAATGGAGCGGATGTATTGTGTCTGTGTTTTGTGCCAGGGTGACGCTGACACTGATCCAGAGGCGGGGGTGTTGATGAGCGCCCAGACCATCACCTCAGAGACCACCAGCACCACAACAACCACACATATCACCAAGGTAGGTACTACCTGACCCGGCCTCAGTGTGCCACTCTCATTCACCATGAGCATGAATGAATAGGGGCATGAGTGAAGAGAGCAGGGATCATCAACTAAATGCAACATGCAATAATTGTAAAGATTTTACTGAGTTACAGTTCATATAAAGAAATCAGTCAATTGAACTACATTCATTAGGCCCTAATCTATGGATTTCAGATGACTGGGAATACAGATATGCATCTGTTGGTCACAGATACATAAAAAAAAGGTAGGGGCGTGGATCAGAAAACCAACCATTATCTGGTGTGACCACCATTGCATCATGCAGCGTGACATCTCCTTCACATAGAGTTGATCAGACTGTTGATTGTGGCCTGTGGAATGTTGTCCCACTCCTCTTTAATGGCTGTGTGAAGTTTGTGGATGTTGTCGGGAACTCTTAACACGCTGTCGTACACGTCGATCCAGAGCATCCCACACATGCTCAATGGGTGACATGTCTGATGAGTATGCAGGCCATGGAAGAACTGGGATATTTTCAGCTTCCAGGAATTGTGTACAGATCCTTGCGACATGGGGCCGTGCATTATCATGATGAAACATGAGGTGATGGCGGCGGATGAATGGCACAACAATGGGCCTCAGGATCTCGTGACGGTATCTCTGTGCATTCAAATTGCCATCGATAAAAAAATATATATTTTTGTCCATAGCTTACGCCTGCACATACCATAACCCCACCACCACCATGGGGCACTCTGCAAACCGCTCGCCCACACAACGCCATACACGCTGTCTGCCATCTGACCGTTACAGTTGAAACCGGGATTCATCTGTGAAAAGCACACTTCTCCAGCATGCCAGTGGCCATCGAAGGTGAGCATTTGCCCACTGGAGTCAGTTACGACATCAAACAGTCAGGTCAAGACCCTGGTGAGGATGACGAGCATGCAGATGAGCTTCCGTGAATAGGATTCTGAAAGTTTGTGCAGAAATTATTTGGTTGTGCAAACCCTCAGTTTCATCAGCTATCCAGGTGGCTGGTCTCAGACAACCCCACAGATGAAGAAGCTGGATATGGAGGTCCTGGGCTTACGTGGCTACACATGGTCTGCGGTTGTGAGGGCGGTTGGACGTACTGCCAAATTCTCTAAAATAACACTGGAGGCGGCTTATTGTAAAGAAATGAACATTCAATTCTCTGGCAACAGCTCTGGTGGACATTCCTGCAGTCAGCATTCCAATTGCATCTGTGGCATTGTGTTGTGTGACAAAACTGCACATTTTAGAGTGGCCATTTATTGGCCCCAGCACAAGGTGCACCTGTGTATTGATCATACGGTTTAATCAGCTTTTTGATATGCCACACCTGTCAGATGGATGGATTATCTTGTGAAAGGAGAAATGGTCACTAACAGGGATGTAAACAAATTTGTGCACAAATTTGGAACATGTGGAACATTTCTGGGATCTTTATTTCAGCTCATGAAACATAGGACCAACACTTTACATGTTGCGATTATATTTGTGTTCAGTATTTAAAAAAAAATCTTGAGTGGATGGTCAGGGGTCCGGAACATAATTACAAATATTTGTAGATTGCAAATTGACCGCAAGAAGCCCAAACAGATTAGTTTCAAACCTTGCCTACATTTGTATACAATCACATGTATATCTCTATTATGCATGGGAATACTTTGGAACAGATTTCCTAAATTAAAATCACTTGAAGCTGATTTGCTGGTGTTTTTACAAAAAAAATGTATGTCCAACAAAACAAAAAACGAAATAATTGCTCAGTAAACCTGGGAACCAGTTGGGGAAGCCTGGAATAGAGGATATGGATATTACTAGTCTGTTAGTGGTGTAGCTATAGAATTTAACCAAGGTGGTTCTTATGGCTCATTTGGTTTGAGCTTGGCGTTTGCTTCCCACATGCTGTATACCAAATATATCTAAATATAGTTTGACTTAGTTGTTCCTTGAATGAAATGTCCCCTTAAATTACATTTGATTTTTTTACCAGACTGTGAAAGGAGGAATCTCGGAAACGAGGATCGAGAAGAGAATCGTCATCTCGGGGGATGCAGACATAGACCATGACGAGGTAGGAAGACACTCTTACACTGTGTGTCCTTTAGCATGCAAGTAGCCTTACAGCTATTAAATAGGCAGAGCTATTTTAACAACACAGGTGGTACCTGGATACAATGCTGATAATATTGGGTTCCTTACTCAGCGGGCAATAACATCATTATAGTGTCTTATGACGTCATGGTCAGGCTGTATACTAGTTGTCTTTTTAGCAACCAGAAAAATACGTCCTTTATCTGGTTGTAATCTGACTAGATAACAAATTGACATCTTTTCTTTCACGTGTTAATGTTGTCATGAACAATATGTCTTTACCTTACCTGGTTGCTACAGAAACCAGTTGGTTGCAATCTGGTTATATGGCCGCTTCTCAACCTGAATAACAGTTTACCACCAGAAAATGACGTCAATTTGAAATCATTTTCCATATTATGCCTGCTGGATACTGTGTTGAGAGATGCTTTGCCTTTAAGTGACTTAAAGCACTGTTGTTCAACAGCTGAGGTCCGTGACCGGGAGCTGTACACACACAGTGACAAACGTGTATAAACAGAGTGATGAACGTGTACAAACACACAGTGACTGAGGTGTACAAAAACACATACTGTGACTAGTCCAACCCTTACACTTGTGATTCTGATCATACCCATTCCACCTTCCTCTCTGTTTCCCTCCATGGGGTGTTTGGCGTACTGTTTTTAGGCCCTGGCTCAGGCCATAAAAGAGGCCAAAGAGCAGCACCCTGACATGTCAGTGACCAAAGTAGTGGTCCACAAAGAGACTGAGATCACGCCCGAGGAGGGCGAAGAATGACCGCAGGTAAGGGGACAACGTCGGTCGGTCAGTGACGGGTGTGGCTGGCTGACAGGACACTGACCTCCCTCCATTCCTTCCTCATCCCTCCTCTGGCTCCTTGGTTGTCTTCAGTCACCGCCTTCTCGATAGGGCTGCTTGACTCTCAGCTAGCTCAACGAACCTGAGGCTGCTTAACATACAGCTAGCTCGACTAACCTGAGGCTGCTTGACACTCAGCTAGCTCGACTAACCTGAGGCTGCTTGACACTCAGCTAGCTCGACTAACCTGAGGCTGCTTGACACTCAGCTAGCTCGAATAAACCGAGGCTGCTTGACACTCAGCTAGCTTGACTAACCTGAGGCTGCTTGACACTCAGCTAGCTCGAATAACCTGAGGCTGCTTGACACTCAGCTAGCTCGACTAACCTGAGGCTGCTTGACACTCAGCTAGCTCGACTAACCTGAGGCTGCTTGACACTCAGCTAGCTCGACTAACCTGAGGCTGCTTGACACTCAGCTAGCTCGACTAACCTGAGGCTGCTTGACACTCAGCTAGCTCTACTAACCTGAGGCTGCTTTTAGCTTTTATGCTTTCAGCTTTCACTCCACATTCATCTGTGCCCCGCTCAGTATCGTGATTCCTTCTGTGTGGATGGAGTCTCTATATCCAGTATAGTCTTCCATGGCTGGCTTCTGTCGCTGAAATTCTTGCTCTAGAAATGTTTTTAGTGCTAATGTTTGCTTTTTCCTTTCAGCTTCTAATACCGTTATTGACCATAAGCAATTAAAACATTGTGCATTTGCTCATTGGTGTGTGCATTTTCTTTTTACTCTCTTTTGTCAAAATTTAGAGGTGGGTTTTGATTGATGTCTATAGTGCTGTCTGCTGGACGTCTCTGGTACTGTTTAAAATGTACTGGAAATACCGACAATACGGTTTTCAAATTGCCAGTTTGTCTCATTCCTATTAAATAAAGGGTTATTTCGAGAGTGTATTGAGCAACATTACCTGATTTGGTCATTCTTTTCTGGTTATTGTTATGGCATGATGCTGAGGAAAGAGACACCATTTTACATTTCTTATCAAGGTTTCTGTACACTGTAGCATAGGCATGTTACTGGACGGAGCTTGTGTTTGCTTTGCAAGGGCTGTATAGTCTTGTGCATTAACCCTTTTCATTTATTCATGTCTTAGCATGCAGCCTGTATGATGCTGTGTTTGTAAGTGTCAGTTTAGATGTAAAAAGTTGTTTTCTGCCGATAACAGACAAAGCATTGACTGTCTTTCACAGGACCCCTCTCATGCTCTGCTTTTAATCTCCAGCCATAACAGCTTCTTCCCCTTACAGGAAAATCACATGATTTCACATGCAAAATCATGTGAATACATGTGTTTTTGAAACACTGCACATGCGATCACATTTTCAAATGTGTAGTTTCATGTTGCTTTACATGTTGTCACATGAACTTCACATTAAGATCACATGTGATAACATAAAAACATGTGTTTTTGGAACACTTCATGTGTGTTCACGTAAAATTCATGTGGTTTTTCCATAAGGGTTATCTTCAGCCATAGTAGCTGCAGAAACAGAAAATATATATTTAATTTCCATCCTTCTGAAAAAGATGTAAGAGAATGCTAAGCATTCTGTTTCATCTAAGCATGTGCTCTAAGGATAACCTTTCTGTTTTTCAGGATTGAAGGATCACTGGGTTCACCGACGTTTCAGGGGCATTCTGTTAACGTTACTTCACGCTCTTCAGAGTATGAGATGCAAGCAGGATAGTGACGTTGCCAACAGACAACACACCACTGTAGAGGACACTACTATACTACTCCGTCTGACTACTACTGGACTAACCTAACCCACACTCACCAACACTACTTTCAAACACAGACCTCCAAAGCTGGCCAGCCCTTCATTGGAACATGTATACTGCATGAAAAGGGATAATTTCTGCATTTTGTAAAGGAGAAAACAAATACATTGGAGGAAATATCAAATTATATACATGTTTTACTTGACCTGTGCACTCAGGCTGGAAGGGAGAAGAATGTATGTCATGAGAGTTGAGTTATGATAGTATACTCGGTTTTATTTATTATCGAACTACAATAATAGTAGCTAGGCTGAACGTGTATGATGGCACAATATTTATCCATGCAATAGATGTGACATTCATCTTGCCATACGTCCCCTTATTTATCCCAATGCTGATTTTATTCCATTTTACATACAGTATTGCCTGGAAAAAGGCTAACATAATATGTATGGTACTGGTACGTACATTTGCTTAGTAGACCATATACCCTCAAAGATGATTTTGTTGTTTTTACTTTAATTGTAAATATGTTCATTTGGTTTTCCTTCAATTACAAAGTAAAGATGAGTATAATGAGGCAAGATCTCGTAGAATTGTGTTAGAAGGGAATGTTAAACAGACTCCATTACTGTGACTTCCGAGTTGATCAAGAAAACCCTTATAATATATGTATTCACACGGTGGTCGGTGGATTGAACGTTCTTGTTGGGTTGTATCTGAAATAACACCCTATTACCTATATAGTGGGCTTTGTGCAAAAGCAGTGCACTATGTAGAGAATAGAGTGCCATTTTAGGCAGTCTTGCTCATTCTTAAATCATACCCAGAATGCACCTCTTATCCCTGCGTGGCACATCCAAGCCTTAAAACTGTGAAGAACGGACAGACAACCTCCACTACAACCCTGCAATGTGTGTTTTATTTCTCCAAGGCCGATGTGTCAGCGGCCATCCAACACAGGGGCATCATGCTCATTGAACCTGAAGTGACATGTTCCCCTCAATGTAAACAACTGGGATGAGAATGAATCATTAGTAGTGTCTTATATAAAAAATAAGACATATGTTTGGTCATCGGTTCCCCCTCAGATATTAGGAACATGATGCCTCTGATCCCACTCCCCTCGACTCAACAGCTGCAAAATCATCCATGTTGAATGTGTTTCCCACAAGATAAATAAAATTATAAATACATTGGGTTGGAATTTTGTCAATCACTGAAATGCTATCTCTGTTATGCTTTCATAAACTCATGGCAGGAACTCTACAGTGAAGCCATTTACAGTAAGGTAATGACTTTTACAAGTTTAAGTGACACTAGACCATAAATTCCACTTTCACTCCTCTTTTCTTCTAAAGATTAGCTAATTATTGATGGAAGGAACCCCGCTGAAAGGAAAGGTGACAAAATGGGTGGTCAAGTGTTACATGTGGTGTAAATCACTTTGGTTCTGTGTGACAGACGAATGATAATAACCAAGCCAAATGACCATCAGCAAGACAGTTACTTTGAATGACTCGTATGAGAAGCAGTATTTGGTCATGTGATAATTCAGTTCCACAACAGCATTTTCTAAAGAGGAACCTAACCAGTCAGAAACCAGGGCCTGTATTCAGGCTTCCAGTCAGACTACTTTGTGATTGCCCTGCTCAAAGGATGCTGGACGGGCCAGGCCCGGATTTCCTTGTCCTATCGCGCTCTAGCGATTCCTTGTGGCTGGCCGGGTGCCTGCAAGCTGACTTCGGTCGCCAGCTGGATGGTGTTTCCTCCAACACATTGGTGCGGCTGGCTTCCGGGTTGAGCGAGCAGTGTCAAGAAGCAGTGCGGCTTGGTAGGGTTGTGTTTCGGAGGAAGCATGGCTCTCGACCTTCGACTCTCCCGAGTTCGTAGGGGAGTTGCAGAGATGGGACAAGACAAACTACTAATTGGATATCACAAAATTGAGGAGAGAAATGGGTAAAATTACTTCTTTTTTTTAACAGCCTCAATTCGTCGGGGCATGGACTACAAGGTGTCTAAAGTAGCCCAGGCTGACTCCAATGCTTCCCACAGTTGTGTCAAGTTGGCTGGATGTCCTTTGGGTGGTGGACCATTCTTGATACACACAGGGAACTGTTGAGTGTGAAAACCCCAGCAGCGTTGCAATTCTTGACACTCAAACCGGTGTGTCTGGCACCTACTGCCATGCCCCACTCAAAGGCACTTACATATTTTGTCTGAATGGCACACATGCATGTCTCAATTGTCTCCAGGCCTAAAACTCCTTCTTCAACCGATCTCCTCCCCTTCATCTACACTGATTAAAGTGGATTTAACAGGTGACATCAATAAGGGATCATAGCTTTCACCTGGATTCACCTGGTTTGTCTATGTCATGTTTAGTACACTCAGTGTATGTCAATGGTGCAATCCAATGGTTGAAGAGATGTGCATCACATTAAATACATGAAACAGATGGCGCCGAAGAACATGGCTGACATTTTACATTCAACCAATTGTGCAATTGTTTTTGTTAACTTAACTTATTGTGTACATAATGTTGCTGCTACTGTCTCTTATGACCGAAAATAATTTATGGACATCAGAAAAGCTATTACTCACCACTGACTGGAAGAAACTTTTTCCTTTAACGAGTCAACGAGAAGGATATCCTGCTTTCACTGGAACCGGCCTTTTGCGTGAAGAAAAGACGCCGGAAAATGGGACACAGATCAGGGATCCTTCTGAGAATCCTGAGGCGAGTGAGTAAACTCCCAACGCCTTCCTTTCTCCTTGCTAACGTGCAATCTATAGAAAATAAAATTGATGACCTACTATTAAGATTATCCTACCAACGGGACATTAAAAACAGTAACATCTTATGTTTCACCGAGACGTGGCTGAACGAAGAAACGGACAATATAGAGCTGGCGGGATGTTCCATGCACCGGCAGAACAGAGATGCTACCTCTGGTAAGACGAGGGGTGGGGGTGTATGTCTTTTTCTCAATAACAGCTGGTGTGCAATGTCTAATATTAAAGAAGTCTCGAGGTATTGCTCGCCTGAGGTAGAGTACCTTATGATAAGCTGTCTACCAAGAGAGTTCTCATCTGTATTACTCGTAACCGTCTATCTACCACCACAAAGCGAAGCTGGCACTAAGACCGCTCTCAACCAACTCTAAGGCCATAAGCTAAGAAGAAAATGCTCACCCAGAAGCGGCGCTCCTAGTGGCCGGGGACTTTAATGCAGGCAAACTTAAATCAGTTTTAGCAAATTATTACCAGCATGTCACATGTGCAACCGGGGGGGGGGGGGGGGGGGAATCCTAGACAACCTTTACTCCACACACAGAGGTGCATACAAAGCTCTCCCCCACCCTCCATTTGGCTAATCTGTTTTGCTAGCACAGACTGGAATATGTTCTGGGATTCATCCAATGGCATTGAGGAATACAACACCTCCGTCATCGGCTTCATCAATAAGTGCATTGATGAAATCATCCCCACAGTGACTGTACATACATATCCCAACCAGAAGCCATTACAGGTAACATCCGCACTGAGCTAAAGGCTAGAGCTGCCGTTTTCAAGGAGCGGGAGACTAATCCGGACGCTTATAAGAATTCCCGCTATCCCTCAGACGAACCATCAAACAAGCAAATTGTCAATACAGGATTAAGATTGAATCCTACTACACCGGCTCTGACGCTCGTCAGAAAACTATTATGGACAACAAAGGGAAACCCAGACGGGAGCTGCCCAGTGACGCGAGCCTAGCAGACGAGCTAAATGCCTTTTATGCTTGCTTCGAGGCAAGCAACACTGAAGCATGCACAAGAGCACCAGCTTTTCTGGATGACTGTGTGATAACGCAGCCGATGTGAAAAACTTTAAACGGGGCAACATTTAAAGCCACTGGGCCAGACGGATTACCAGGAAGTGTTCTGCGCATGCTTTGAGTACAACTGTCAAGTGTCTTCACTGACATTTTCAACCTCTCCCTGTTTGTAATACCTACATCTTCCAAGCAGACCACCATAGTCCCTGTGCCCAAGGAAGTGAAGGTAACCTGCCTAAATGATTACCGCCCCGTGGCACTCACGTTAGTAGCCATGAAGTGCTTTGAAAGGCTGGTCATGGCTCACATCAACAGCATCCTCCCAGACACCCTAGACCCACTCCAATTTGCATACCACCCCAACAGATCCACAGATGACGCAATCTCAATTGCACTCCACACCACACTTTCTCACTTGTACAAAAGGAACACCTATGTGAGAATGCTGTTCGTCGTCTACAGCTCAGCGTTCAACACCATAGTACCCACGAAGCTCATCACTAAGCTAAGGACTGACTCTGGGACTAAACACCTCCCTCTGCAACTGGATCCTAGACTTCTTGATGAGTCGCCCCCTGGTGGTAAGAGTAGGCAACAACACGTCCGCCATGCTGATCCTTAACACTGGGGCCCCTCAAGGGTGTGTACTTAGTCCCCTCCTGTATTCCCTGTTCACCCACGACTGCGTGGCCAAACGACTCCAACGCCATCATTAAGTTTGCTGACGACACAACATTGGTAGGCCTGATCACCGACAACGATGAGACGGTCTATAGGGAGGAAGTCAAAGAACTGGCAGTGTGGTGCCAGGACAACAACCTCTCCCTCAATGTGAGCAAGACAAAGGAGCTGATCGTGGACTACAGGAAAAGACGGGACGAACAGGCGCCCATTAACATCGACGGGGCTGTAGTGGAGCGGGTCATGAGTTTCAAGTTCCTTGGTGTCCACATGACCAACGAACTATCACGGTCCAAACATACCAATACAGTCATGAAGAGGGCACGACAAAACCTTTTCCCCCGTAGGATACTGAAAAGATTTGGCATGGGTCCTCAGATCCTCAAAAGGTTCTACAGCTGCACCATTGAGAGCATCCTGACCGGTTGCATCGCTGCCTGGTATGGCAACTGCTCGACATCTGACCATAAGGCCCTACAGAGGGTAGTGCGAACAGCCCAGTACATCACTGGGGCCAAGCTTCCTGCCATCCAGGACCTATATAATAGGCAGTGTCAGAGGAAAGCCCATAAAATTGTCAGAGACTCCAGTCACCCAAGTTATAGCCTGTTTTCTCTGCTACCACGTGGCAAGCGGTACCGGAGCGCCACGTCTAGGACCAAAAGGCTCCTCAACAGCTTCTACACCCAAGCCATTAGACTGCTGAAAATTTCATAAAAATCACCACCTGACAATTTACATTGACACCCTGGAATTAATCTCACTTCCCTGGCATATACTACATTAGGAATCATTATGCAATGGGGCATCTCTAATTAGCATTAATTACTGCATTGCAGTGGAGACAAAGAATATTGTTTTAATGTAATTTATGCATTTACATTTAGAATACCAACAGAATGCCACTGAAGGGAACCATGCCATCCAATTATCAATGTCAATTTATTTCTCCATTACAATTGAGGACCATCAGAAAGTGAAAATAATCCTGAAACTATTTAGGGGTACATCCATTGTGAAAATAGTTTCTCGATATGGATTTTATTATTAAAACAGTATTGTAATGTGAAATATATAATTAGAATAACGATAGATGTGTTGGTAGAGTATACTCATTTAATTTAACCTACCTCGTGTTTGTCTGAAGCGCTGCGCTGTTTCCTTGTTGAAGTGCTGGTGTGAATTATGCATGAGGGAAATTAGTCTACGTGTCATCAAGGAATATTTATAATATGACAGGAATAACCAAAGTTATTCATTATCGCTGTGGTGAATTACGTCATGAATGTATTTTGTTACTAAAAGTAGAAATTATGGCACAAGTTATTGAAGTGTGTGTGTTTATGTAAAACCGTTGTTTATGATATGTCCATGGGAAATTACGCATATCATGATGGAACATTCCTAGTTGAAGGAGGGTGGGTATAATTTGTGGAACGTTCCAACAGGAATCTGTCCCAAAAACATCGTAAAGTACAAGGAGGCCAACAAACAACGTATACAAAGTAGCATGATCAATTCACCTAGTTAACTAAATGCCGAATAGGCATCAACTCACCACGTAGCTTATTCTTAATGTTTGTCCATAGGCTACCAGAGTGAGGACAGACATTTTTCGGAATAAACGTGGTAAGTGAAAAACGTAATTAAATTGCCAACTCCCTACCCGGTATCTTAATCTGCCGCTTTACAATTTTGTATGCGTTGTTTGTTGGCAACCTTGTTCTTTACGACGTTTTTGGAACAGATTCCTGTTGTAACGTTCCACAAATTATGCCCATCCGCTGAAGGGTGTTCCTGGAAAGAGTATTTAGGTGCTCAGTTGGCCTTTGCCTTGGGGAGAGCAGGTTGGCTAGAGTAGAACTACACCAGAGTTTGTTATATGTTTGATGTATTCAAATCTTTGTCAACTTTATTTGCTATACAAAGTTGATTGGCCAATTAGTCCTACACCTGTTAATATTGTAAATAAAAGCCTCTAAGGGAGGTGAGCACCAGAACATTCTGTCTGTCAATTTACTGTCCGATCCGCTCTTTTGGTTACTGCTTCACAAAAATCAACTTTTGATGTGGCATTTGGGCGGCAGGTAGCCTAGTGGTTAGAGCGTTGGGCAGTAACCGAAAGGTTGCTCGATCGAATCCCCGAGTTTACAAGGTAAAAATGTCGTTCTGCCCCTGAACAATGCAGTTAACCCACCGCCATTGTAAATAAGAATTTGTTCTTAACTGACTTGCCTAGTTAAAAGATTTTAAAAATGTCAACCTTTTTCATCTAAATATGAGTGGTGCCATGTAGAACACTAGTTTGACACTCCGTGCGTGCACACCTGTACAACTCGAATTATTGACTATCTATCATCCAATGACTATAATCTCAGTAAAAAGCGCTTCGCGACCCAGATTTGGTCCCGTTTTCCTCGCGCTCCAGAGATTTTATTCTCATCAGTAATTTGCGCAAGCATGTTCAGTCATCAGTGTTGTTTCTGCGTGTTTTGTTGCATTTACGTTTTGAACGTAGCCGCATCCATTTACAATTTACGTACGTACCATAGAGATGATATAAGATATTTATCTGTGCTATTATAGCGTCTGTGACACTGGCATACATATAGATTTGTCCTGTTTGATGTTCAATTAATTACAACTTTTTTAAGCCCACGTTATTTATAGAAATCTGTTAGCGGTATTTTGCGTAGAGGGCACATTAACTGTACCCCCCTTATTCTCCTTAAGTGGTTCATTCCAAGGTGCACCATGGAGCAAAGTAGAGTGATACACACAGTTTTTGATTTTAGCTGGGCAGGACTCGCAGAAGTTGTTTGGAAATACATTTGATCAAGCTATGCACATTGATTCTTTTTTTTCTCTCTGTAATACTAGCCACCTAGCAATTTTATGAAGTTGGCATTAGCTAGCCAGTTTCTGTAGATACCCATTCTCATAACTAGCTGCCGAGCCATTTCATGCTATCAGTCAAGGTTGAGTAGCTTGTCGAACTATCTTAACTGGCAAGGTTGCTAGACTTTAGAAAAGCAAGAAATTACTAAAATGTACTGAATAAGACTAATCTTTTACCCAGATTTTTTTTGCAGAGAAGCATATTTAGTTTCTTAAAAAAATAGAATTTAAAAGCCAGGAGGATGCAGACTGCTCTAGAGGTCAGTTTAGATAGGCATCCCACAAACTGTGCATGTAATATCCTAGGTATGTTTGTGAAGTATATTGAGATGTGTGATTTACAGTAGTCAGAATGAAGCAATTATTAAAATGACAATTGAAGAGGTATGCTCAGTGGTGGGAAAAGCACTAAACTGTCATAGGAGTAAAAGTAAAGATACCTTAATAGAAAATGACTCAAGTAAAAGTGAGTCACATAGCAAAATACTACTGAAGTGATTAGGCCTGGCCCGCAGCCAGCGTTCCAATTTATCCCAAAGGTGTTTGATGGGGTTGAGGTCAGGGCTCTGTGCAGGCCAGTCAAATTCTTCCACAATGATCTCGACAAACCATTTCTGTATGGACATCGCTTTGTGCATGGGGGCATTGTCATGTTGAAACAGGAAAGGGCCTTCCCTAAACTGTTAACACAAAGTTGAAAGCGCAGAGTCGTCTAGAATGTCCCTTCACTGGAACTAAGGGGCCTAGCCTGAACCATAAAAAACAGCCCCAGACCATTATTCCTCCTACACCAAACTTTATAGTTGGCACTACGCATTGGGGCATATAGCGTTCTCCTGGTATCCACCAAACCCAGATTCATCTGTCGGATTCCCAGATGGTGAAGCGTGATTCATCACTCCAGAGAACGCGGTTCCACTGCTCCAGAGTCCAATGGCGGTGAGCTTTACACCACTCCAGCCGACGCTTGGCATTGCGCATGGTGATCTTAGGCTTGTGTGAGGCTGCTCCGCCATGGAAACCCATTTTATGAAGCTTCCAGAGGCAGTCAAGTGTAATGCAGTTCAGCACTCAGCGGTCCGGTTCTGTGAGCTTGTGTGGCCTACCACTTCCTAGAAGTCTCCACAATAAAAGCACTTACAGTTGACCGGGGCAGCTCTAGCAGGGCAGAAATTTAACTAAATTACTTGTTGGAAAGGTGGTATCCTATGACAGTGCCACGCTGAAAGTCACTGAGCTCTTCAATAAGGCCATTCTACTGCCAATGTTTGTCTATGGAGATTGCATGGCTGTGTGCTCGATTATATACACACCTGTCAGTAACGGGTGTAGCTGAAATAGCCAAATCCACTCATTTGAAGGGGTGTCCACATACTTTTGTATATACAGTGCCCTTGGAAATTATTCAGACAGACTTTTTTCACATTTTGTTAGGTTACAGCCTTATTCTAAAATGTATTAAAAAATAAAAATCCTCAATCTACCCACAATACCATATAATGACAAAGCAAAAACATTTTTTTTTAAAAGCTAATTTATTACAAATAAACTGAAATAACATTTACTCGGTACTTTGTTGAAGCACCGTTGGCAGCGAATACAGCCTCAAGTCTTCTTGGGTATGATACTACAAGCTCACCTGTATTTGGGGAGTTTCTCCAATTCTTCTCTGCAGATCCTCTCAAGCTTTGTCAGGTTGGATGGGGAGCGTTGCTGCACAGCTATTTTCAGTTCTCTCCAGAGATGTTTGATCAGGTTCAAGTCCGGCCTCTGGCTGGGATACTCAAGGACATTCAGAGACTTGTCCCAAAGCTACTCCTGTGTTGACTTAGCTGTGTGCTTAGGGTTGTTGTCCTGTTGGAAGGTGAAACTTCACCCCAGTCTGACGTCCGGAGCGCTCTAGAGCAGATTTTCATTAAGTATCTCGGTACTTTGCTCTATTCATCTTTGCCTCAATCCTGACTTGTTTCACAGTCCCTGCCGCTGAAAACATCCCCACAACATGATTCTGCCACCATGTTTCACTGTTGGGGTGGTGCCAGGTTTCCTCCAGATGTGACGGTTGGCATTCAGGCCAAGGAGTTCAATCTTGGTTTCATCAGACCAGAGAATTGTGTTTCTTGTGGTCTGGGAGTCTGTAGGTGCGTTTTGGCAAACTACAAGCGGGCTGTCATGTGCCCTTTACTGAGGAGTGGCAGCAGTCTGGCCACTCTACCATAAAATCCTGATTGGTTGAGTTCTGCAGAGATGGTTGTTCTTCTGGAAGGTTCTCCAATCTCCACAGAGTAACTCTGGAGCTCTGTCAGAGTGACTATCGGGTTCTTGGTCACCTCCCTGACCAAGGTCCTTCTCCCCCAATTGCTCAGTTAGGCCAGGTGGCCAGCTCTAGGAAGAGTCTTGGTGGTTCCAAACTGCTTCCATTTAATAATGGATGGCACTGTGTTCTTAGGGACCGTCAATGCTTCAGAAATGTTGGTACCCTTCCCCCAGATCTGTGCCTCAGCACAATCCTGTCTCGGCGCTCTACGGACAATTCCATCAACGTCATGGCTTGATTTTTGATCTGACATGCGCTGTCAACTGTGGGACATTATATAGACAGGTGTGTGCCTGTCCAAAGCATGACCAATCAATTGAATTTACCACAGGTGGACTCCAATCAAGTTGTCGAAACATCTAAAGGATGTTCAATGGAAACAGGATGCACCTGAGCTCAATTTTGAGTCTCATAGTAAAGGGTCTGAATACGTATGTAAATAAATTATTTTTATTTTATTTGTATTAATTTGCACACAAAAAAAAAAAATCCTGTTTCGCTTTGTCATTGTGTGGTATTGTGTGTCGATTTTTGAGGATTTTTTAAAATCAATTTAAATCCCCCCCTTGCCCTACACTTCGTGCCCTCTAAAATAATGGTTGCACGACACCCCTGTGTGACAGCAATAGCCAGCTCCATTTTAAAGTAGTCAATTGTATTCTTCATCATTGGCTGATTGCTCCCAACTCAGAAATTCCCACCCAGTTGACTACTTTAAAATGGTGGAAGCCGTCATTGGCAAGCTCTGTGCTATACTGGGTTAAATCCATGATGAGTCTTCTATCTATCTCTATGGTTCTTACGCGCATAGTCACTCAATTTCTGCAGTTCCGTGCTGGCGCAGCGCGTCCTTCCGCTTATGCTCGTCCTCAGGCAAACGACACACAAAGTGTATTATTCTTTTTGCACTGCTTGACATTCATCGGAGACTTTCTCAAGGGGACAACATATTCTACCACAGGTAAGAAACATATTTTTTGAGAATCAGATCCGTTTCCGAAATATTGCATAACGTTTAACCAAGATGCCTGCGCGCTCACGGTTTTAGCAAAAGCTCGAGTTCGTCATTTCAGGAGTGTTCATGGCTGCTCGGGCTTTTTCCGTGCTAGTGTGACAGGCGCTTCCTCGCGTGCTTGTGGTTAGTCGGATAGGCAGCCCTCTCTCCCTCCGTTCATAATGAGACGGATAGTGTTATTGTCATTTACATCGACATAAATTAGTTTTAGTACCGTCGTAAAAATCGTAAGATAAACATCATAGTCATGCTCTGTTGTATACAATACGAATGTAAGCCCAGATGGATGCAAACAATAGCCAACTAAAGGTTAGCATCGAGGCTAGCTAACCAGTTAGCTACTCTCCCCCAAATCTAAAGCTATTTTGCTAGCTTTGTAATCTGTTTAACGTTACTGAATGCATGCAAGCTAGTTAGCTAGCTCGCAAATGGGATGTAATTGCTATTAAGTAAACTTGCATAATGTGACGTGTTTATCATGTGCACCGTTATAGAATTGTATTTTTTTCTGGGTTGAAAATGATCAGTCATACAATTGCCCATCAATTGAATCTGCCTAGATGAAATGTACCCAAACAACATTCATCCACCACAAACCTTGATTGATATTGTTTCGTTAAAAAAAAGCGAAAACCATTCAATGAAATGATTCAACAATATGCCTCGTATATTTCCCTCTGGTCATGTGATGCATGTCAGGAGGGGATATTAAAAGCTTGCTAAGTGATAGCATAAATAGGCTACGATCACAGTAATGCCCTCTTATCCCAGACATATGTACACAGATTACTACATTTATTAGGTCGATATGATAATAAATGCTGAAAAAAAGTATGGCCTTTTCAGTCATTATTCTGCCCTCGAGCAATTATGGTGTCATCCAAAGGAACAACATATCGGGCCATGGCACACAGTGCATGAGTATAGGCCTACAGCCGTATACTTATTTCTCCATGGTTCAGAGTGAAGTGTGTAAACGACATCTAATAACATTCTTTCTAATTTGTTCCAGAATATCAGTCCACAATGTCAGAAACAGTGAAGTACATGGATGACGAACACAAGACCATCTTCCTGAAAATACTAAATGAGCAACGGTTGGAGGGTGAACACTGCGACATTGCAGTGGTCGTTGAAGACGTAAAGTTCAGGGCCCACCGCTGCGTGTTAGCGGCGTGCAGCAACTACTTCAAAAAGCTGTTCAAGAAACATGAAGTCGACAACTCCTCAGTCATAGAAATTGACTTCATCCGCTCAGACATCTTCGAGGAGGTGTTGAACTACATGTACACAGCCAAGATTACTGTGAAGAAAAAGGATGTGAATTTGCTGATGTCTTCGGGCCAGATACTCGGAATCCGATTTCTGGACAAACTCTGTTCACAGAAGCGTGATATGTCCACTGAAGAAAATAATGTCCATAATGCCAAACCATTTCCCTATGATATTGTCAAAATGGCTCTCCCTACTGATGACCCTACATTGGGCCAGGAGAACGACGTGCAGGTGCTAGGTGACCATGATGACACTCCCACTGACGACCTTGTGGAAGAGCCGACGGCCAATCACGACTTGGACAAATCGCCAAACACGGCGTTGAGAGTGCAGGAGGCCATTCTCAAAGAGCTGGCCAATGAGGACGTGCACAAGGTGAGCTGCTACGACCAGGACGTGGAGCCCATGGACACGGAGCCAAAAGACCTGGCGGGTCACGCCACCACCACACTGACGTTCGCTGACAGCATCGGCGAGGTGAAGGACGAGCAGCCCCCTGGGTGGTCCACATCCACGACGGACATGAAGTTCGAGTACCTCCTCTACGGCCACCGCGAACAGCTCGCCTGCCAGATCTGTGGAAAGACCTTCATCGACGAGAACCGTTTGAGGAAACACGAAAAGCTGCACTCGGCAGAACGTCCATTCATCTGTGAGATCTGCAGCAAAGCCTTCACTACACAGGCCCACCTAAAGGAGCACCTGAAGATCCACACAGGCTTCAAGCCCTACCGCTGCGATGTATGTGGCAAGTCCTTCATTCGAGCACCCGACCTTAAAAAGCACGAGCGGGTCCACAGCAACGAGCGTCCCTTCGGCTGCCAGATGTGCGACAAGGCCTTCAAGCACAAGTCCCACCTGAAGGACCACGAGAGGCGCCACAGGGGCGAGAAGCCCTTCGTCTGCGGCTCGTGCACCAAGGCCTTTGCCAAAGCTTCGGATCTAAAGAGACATGAGAACAACATGCACAGCGAGAGGAAGCAGATGCCGCCCAGCTCCCTGCAAACTGAGACTGAACAGCTGCAGGCAGCAGCCATGGCCGCTGAGGCCGAGCAACAACTGGAGTCCATAGCGTGCTCATAGCACACAACATTTGTACCTCACTTGTCATAGACAATATGAGAAGAATCTGAGTTTTTCGATTATGTTTCATTTTGTATTTTCTTTCGGGAGGCCTAAATACTCCAATAATTACATAGATTTGATGTTGAGAATTTTTCTTGAGGATGTAGTGGAGTAAGATCAGATTTGAATGCGTTCATATATTTTCAGACTTATTTCATGTAATTTAGGTTTTCTTGCACTGTTCTGTGGTATGACATCTTTTTCTTGATTTATATTGTAAATGGTTAAAATATTTTGTTTTGGTAGGAATGATCATACCAAATGTGTTTGTGTAAATTTTATGGCAGCCTTATGGACAAAAATGCTCTGACTACTGCCTCTACCTGGTTTTGGTTGTCAATATATTAGTGCTGTTATACAGTACTGGTTTTATAATGAAAACTGGAAATAAAATGTTTGATTTGTAAAATGTATGAAAAAGAATGGTTACAAACTACTACATGTTTGACGGTTAAATATTCCATTGTGTTACACACACACACACACACACACAACTCTTAGTGTAATTGACATGTACATTTAGCACATCAAAATATGTGTTGCTTTAATAAAAAATGCTACCCTCAACTGCCAACAAATCATATCTTTGCATTATTTTGGGAAATAAATTGTAGCTGTATTAGCAGAAAATAGTAGGTGTTTATTAATGGGGTTTCTCTGTCTTTCTCTCGCAGGATGCATCACCACCTTCTGGAAGAAGTACATTTTTCTTCTAATGCTGAAATTATTCACACCAAAAGTAAAGTAACTTCAATGTAAACAGAGAGTAAGATGTTGGTGATGAGGTGTTCTTTATTTGCAATGACATTGACTTAAACAACAATATATCTGCCAAGGAAAAGGAATCTGATGGGAGAAAAGTGATACAGGAAATGTTTTAGCTTGAATACTTTGTGATTGGTGATGTTGCTTCCCTTATGTCATTTCTCGCCCGTTGCCATGTCAATGTAGCGCAAATCTAAAAGTAGCAAAAAAGGGAAAGGATACTTTTTTTTAACCAAAAATACGTTTGTAAACTAACAGGTGAACAACATTAATTTTCAAGTTCCACAGTAAAAATTCTTCATACTCTGTGTATGGTTGTTGCTATTCTCAAGTGCAGTGGTTCCCAAACTGTGGGGCGTGCCCCCTAGAGGGTGCGCATTTCTTTTAAGGATCGCAGTCCGGCTTTCAAACTCACTCTTGAATGTTGTAATATTAGAATGCACAAAGAGCAATTTCAAAATTGGTCAGTGCATCAACAGTTTTTCTCTTATCATGTAAGTCATTGCATACCTTAGCTATTTGTTGCTTGTCAGTAATGTCCAGATCCACTAGCCCATGTCAGCTAAAGCTTTTTAGCCCATAGATTTTATTGTCGTGTTTGAGCCATTTGAATCACATGAATACGCATTAGACATGGCAAAATTAATATAATTGCAGGAAATATGCTTTAAACCTGCAAGAATGTCTCTCTACCAACAAGAGGGGTGTGATCAGTTTGTGTCATGAACAGTGCTTGTGCCCATAGGTATAGAGGTGGAACTCTTTTTAAAAACATCTGTTGCTGTCCACTAAATACACTGAACAAAAATATAAATGCAACATGTAAAGTTTTGATCCCATGTTTCATGAGCTGAAATCAAAGATCCCAGAAATTGTACATATGCACAAAAAGCATATATATCACAAATTTTGTGCACAATTGTTTTACATTCCTTTTAGGGAGCGTTAATCCTTTGCCAAGGTAATCCATCCACTTGACAGGTGTGGTTAATAAAGAGGCTGATTAAACCGCATGGTTATTACACAGGTGCACCTTGTGCTGGGGACAAAAGGCCACTCTAAAATGTGCTGTTTTATTACACAACACAATGCCACAGATGTTTTGAGGGTATGTGCAATTGACATGCTGACTGCAGGAATGTCCACCAGAGCTGTTTCCAGAGAATGAAATGTTCTTAAACAAACCTGAAAATGTCCCAGTTTTTTATGGCCTGCATACTCACCAGACATGTCACCCATTGAGCATATTTGGGATGCTCTGGATCGACGTGTACGTCGACAGCGTGTTCCAGTTCCTGACAATATCCAGAAACTTCGTACAGCCATTAAAGAGGAGTGGGACAACATTCCACAGGCCACAATCAACAGTCTGATCAACTCTATGTGAAGGAGATGTCATGCTGCATGAGGCAAATGGTGGTCATACTGACTGGTTTTATGATCCACACCACCACCTTTTTTTTAAAGGTATCTATGACCAACAGATGCATATCTGTATTCCCAGTCATGTGAAATCCATAGTTTACGGCCTAATGAATTGATTTCAATTGACTGATTTCCTTATATCAACTATAGCTCAATAAAATCTTTGAAATTGTTCAGTAAAGTCATTCCAAAAGTCTCTTTTATTTAATTTTCTCTGTAGTTCCAAAAGCAACTCTAATATGGTATAATACAGATAACAATAAAACAAGAAACTGATGTGAAAAAGGGAAATACCAAAAATGTGAATCATTTTCTTCTATCTAGTTAGTTAACTAGAAGAAGGATTCTTGCTAGCTAACTAGCCACACATTGTCAATGAAAAGGGGTAACATTAGCTAGCTAGCTACATTAGCTAGATCTGGCCTGGCATCTAGAGATGTGTTGTATTTGTCTTTATTGTGTCTATCTCTTGAGTTGGATTTAAACCTGCATAAACATTTTATGGCTTTCTGTGCTGTAACCAAATTGTGATATGCTTATTGTCCGGTGGGAAGCAGGTCATTTCAACAATGGGAAGAAATGAACAACGTTGACGCACAAAGGTCCACTCTTCCCACCAGAACACAAACCATTACCTAATAATGTGGCGTAAGCCTAGTTTTACGCCAAGATGCTGGACCATGAGTACACAACAAAGAGTGCCTTCCAACATAACTTCATTACAGACTAGAGAGAGGTTAGTATCACTGATTTTAATTTAAAAAACAGCCTGAGACTGATTAAACAGGAAATGACAGCAGAGAAGAGGGAGCAGATGAAGAAGCTGTCAGTTTGATTTCACGCACATCAAGAAATCATTTCTGGAGAAGTCGGAGGAGAAGAAAGCCATGACAAAAGAACAAACAGGTAACTGATTACATAGTCCCCAAACTTTAAATATATTCTTAGGGAGAGTAATAACATTGCAACCCTTGTGGAAACCTTCGTTTTTTCCCTCGATCAGGTCTGAAGGGAAAAATATATAGAATAATGAATGGAGGGGTGCGGCTTCTGTGTACTGGATGGCCACAAGGAGAAGATTGGTAACTTCCGGGTGGAGCCCACAGGGAGAAGATTGGTAACTTCCGGGTGGAGCCCACAGGGAGAAGATTGGTGACTTCCGGGTGGAGCCCACAGAGCTTTTCCGCGGGAGGGGAGAACATCCCAAGATGGACAAGCTGAAAGTGAGCATCTAGCCGGAGGACTTCACCATCAACTGCAGCAAGTGAGCAGTAGAGCATACAGAACAAACAATATTCCTATAAGTTTATGCTGCTCCAAAAAGTGAATTAGCGATCTAAAGGCAATAAGCTTGAAATAAAGTGTTTTGGTTGCTTTTCCATAGGCGCTAAGATACCAGTGGCCCCTATGGATGACAATGAAGGTGCAGCATGACGACACAGTGACCTGGCTGGCCTCCTGGGTGGAGAACGTCCAGGGAAAATTCAAGTACATCGTGTTCAAACCCAGCTCCAGACTTAAGGTACAAAGCCTTTCTCCCCACTTTCCTGAATAATTAAACATATCAGTGGTGTTTTATTGTGTACAAAAATGAACAATATTTTAAGATATCGAAAATTTTTGTTAAATCATATTTGGATATTGATAAACCCAGATATTTATGAATGAAATTATATTTCAAGGCTTAGAAACCCAGGCTTTTGAGAAGAGCCTGAAGACTGAACCCAGTAAAAATCATACATTTCAAATTCTATTATATTTCTAGTTTATTATTTTAAGCCATAAACTCAGAAGTCTTTCTCTCTGTGCTCAGGGAGGGAAGGACTGGCAGAAGTACGAGGTGGCTTGTAAACGCAAGCCGAAGGTGACAACCATCAGGAGGCTGTGCCGAGGACTGGAAGCACCGGGAGATGAAGACCAGACAGAGAGGAGTGGCACTCTACTTTATAGTCAAGGTACAGACCTCACAACTATCCTCCGTGTGGTTAACAAAGTGCAAGTTCAGTTAACCTTAAACACATAATGGAGAACAGTCATATCTCCCTCACTAACGTGTGTGTGTGTCTTTCTGTGCATGTAGCTGGCCCTGCGAGTGGGGAATGAGAAGGAGGAGAATGAGATGGCCAACGCCGTGCGCTGCTGCTCTCTGAGAGTGGGACAC
This sequence comes from Oncorhynchus mykiss, assembly GCF_013265735.2. Taxonomy (NCBI): domain Eukaryota; kingdom Metazoa; phylum Chordata; class Actinopteri; order Salmoniformes; family Salmonidae; genus Oncorhynchus; species Oncorhynchus mykiss. The sequence goes on from NC_048579.1 coordinate 19,696,396, forward strand.
ATCACCCTGCACCAGCAGGATTGAGGCCAGGAGTTCATGGTGGAGTTGGACTTCCTGGGCGAAGACTTCATCTGCTACTATGATGACTCCATGATGCTACTATGCCTGTGGAGGACAGGGTGAGCAGCACTGTCTAGCAACTGTTCTAGATCCATTCCCCTGTATAATGTATTGTTAAACTGGGCTTAAACATCCATCTAATGTTCACAGACATATTATTTGTACACATGATTTCAAGAACCTGAAGCTGTTCACGGAAAACAAGGAGTCTGACGATGACGTGTTTGATAGAATAAACATAAGTTGAAGACCCAGTGTAACTGGTTCTTTCATGTTTAGGTCATGCTTAGCAAATGCTGGGAAATGAGTGTAACCAAAGAACGACTAGCTATGTGGTTCATTCAGTATCCTTGTCTACCTCAGCAGATATGGTTAAACGTGGTTGTTGTTTGTTCTTAGACCACCTACTTGAACAAGCTTGTACCAGTCCATGCCGGAGCTAACAGCCAAGAACCTTCAATGCCTCCACCACACTACAAGAGTGGCTCAACAAGCTCACCACTGGTTAGTCCACTTTCTATTCCAACATCAATACACTCAGTGCAGGTTTTTGAAGATCTAGTTTACAATAGTTGACAAGAATTCTCAGCTCTTCTCTGTGACATACCTGACCCTCGTTGGTCTTACTTTGCGTTATTTTTTACTCAAATGTTCTCCGTGTCATGACTACATGAATCTCTGAAACATGCAGATTTATAGTAAAGAGAGTACACCAATGAAAGATGTGCCTGTTGTTTTCCTCCTCAGCTGATATGAGTCTGCTGTGCTATAACCGGGCCAACAGAGCTGTGGCCATTCTCTGTAACCACCAGAGGGCAGCACCCAATACCTTTGAGAAATCCATGCAAAACATGCAGGGCAAGGTAACTGGAATATTTGCGTTCTCAGATTTATGTAGTAGCTTGTAGTGCCATTCTTATGCCATTTTAAAATACTCTATGCCTCTTTTACAATATTGTGATTTATTTTTTATTTTTGTTGAAATACTAATTATGCATGTAAGGTAAAACACAGTCTAACATTGTCCCTTTATTGTTCAAGATTGCACGGAAGCAGCAGCAATTGGATGTGACCAAGAAGGAGCTTAAAGAGGCATACAATGAACACAAGAAGGAAGTAACTGATAGGACTTGAAAGTGAGTGCATTTGACCCCTACTGTTCACATTTCACCCTACAGTTCCTCGTTTACAGGAAAACATTGTAGAATAACAGCTAGTGGACATGACCTTTCATAACCCAGCTTTATGGCAGTTTACCCACAATTGATGTGGAAGGGTTGATCCAAACTGCTACTGTGATGCTTGTTTAGGCCTCCATTGTTTTACCACTAGCAGTGGTGGTTTGTCTGTTTTGAGGCCATTCTCTTGGTCAAATTAAGTCAAGCAAGCTCAGTCAAGCACATATCAATAATTTGAAATGATTTCAAATCATATTTAAACATAGGTGTGGTCTCCTCTGCTCTCCTCAGGCTGGTTGAGAATGAGGCTGTGGTGAAGAGGCTGGAGGAACAGCTGAAGAAGCTCTAGCTACAGATGACTGACGGGGAAATTCAATGCCAATCGACAAGATCTACAACAAAACGCAAGGAGGCAAGATTTTCAGTTCGGAACTGTGACAACTCATTGATTTTGTATTATCGTAAAAAAAAAAAATATATGTGGCATTTTCTAATGTTCACTATTTTATTTGCAACTCCATATTTCCTTATTTGTTATTGGTTACCAGCAGTGTTCGTTTTCTGACTGTGAGATTTGAGCAGCAATAGTAGACAAGGTACATTTTGTGATTTAATAAGATTTGTTTCCTTTGTCAACAAAAATATATGTGTGAAATGAAATACCTTTTCATTGATGTGTTTCATTTTTGTTGCTGCCTTTCTCCAGAGCGAATTCCTACAGCCCTTCAAAGTATAAAGAAAAATCTATATATACAATCATATTAATATACCAACATAAATATAAAAGATGCAGGAATGTACCAGATTTGATATTGTTTTATGCAGTTTGAAGCTGTGAGATGTTGGGCTGTGTTAGCATGGCATGTTGAATTCTCCAATCCTCTCAGAATGTAATCCTCAAAACCTGCCTCTGGTCATACTGGCTGGATTGCAGTCCCTCGTGTTTTACCAGCCTTTTTAGCATAGGTAAATGTCACCGGGCTAAAGAACATGCGTGGACTTCCAAAGTCCGCCTGTAGTGTACGATAACATATTTTTTCTGTTGTGCGCATGGAGACGTAATGTACACTGTCTCGGGAGATGTTTTAGAACTGGAAGCAAATGTAGTACAACAATTGTTTTGTGTTCATCATCAGGTCTTTACATGTGGAGACGTTTTTGTACCTTTTTTTGTGAAGCATACAAACCATAGTGTTTTTACATCAGTGAATAGTGCTGATGTGACTGTTATTTCCCTTTTCATATGGATGAGCTGCTATAGCCCCAAGTGACGCCAGACTCATGTGGTTTCCCACAGGACTGTGGTCAGTAGACTGCAACGCGCCACATCAAAACTCTGTGTGCAGCTCCTCTGAAAAAGAGAGACAGAAAATGTGGGACAAATTCCTCTAGACTGCACCGTGTCTGCTGCCTGACTGCCTACCGCCCTGCACAAGTGGAACGTGAGCAACTTCTATCATTGAGCAACTTCTGTGATGTCTCTGAACGCAATCTCCTCACTCAACCTTTGTTGCTGCAACAGAGTTTACGTTTCTTTAACCACCATGCCAAACATAGATGGTAAACTATTCAGTGTAGTACACATGCTGCAGGCCAGGGCCACCAATGAATCAGACAACACTCTTTTTATTTAACATTGCTGCAGTGCGTTGTGTGGCCTAATACGTTGAAAATGTGAAAAATAAATCTTCTCAGCTCTTCACCTGGAGGGCCCTTGCAGTCTACACTTTTCCTCTACCTTTCAATAGCAATCTTGAGATCTGGCCGTAGCCTATTGGGCTCTGTCTCAGTACTAAGCTTTTGATCCCTGCTTTGTGTTGCTGCAGTCTGATTCGATTCGCCGGTGTTCTTCACTAATCTAATCCAGACGGAGGGAGTTCTTTGGGACATGGATTTGGGATTTCCCTCTCGGTTTGTTTAGGGATTAGCAGCCGAAGGTACACAGTGGTAATGAGTTTAAACACAAAATGGGGAAAATATGCCAACGTAAGATAATAGGCATTCACAGAACCCAGTATGCTTCTAAGGCCATGGTTTTAAAGAGCTTGTGAACTTTGAAACTAGAACCTGGGAGAAATTGTAGGATTATATGTAGCCAAGGCCTGGGATTTCTATCCTAGAGATATTGTAAAATTTGTGAAATCAAATTGATGGTGGTGTTTTTACAAGAAACTTTGTTGCTCAGTGTTTGAACAATTTTTCTCTGCGAGGGAGAGAGACAAATCATATTCTGACCCGGATTGGTGATTTCATCACTGAGGAGCTTTCATTCGCTGTTGGTGTTGTGAACTTCACAAGCACCGGAGGAAACAGGAAGCCCAGTCAGAATTCTCATTGTTCCAGGCCAGCGTTTGAAGTTTGGGCTTGCAGGAAGACATTGTAGAATAACCACCAGTGGACTTGACCTGCCATACTCTTGTTAATGGCAGTTTGCCATCTATGGATGTGGATGGGTTGGTTCAAACTGCTACTGAGATGCTTGTTACTGATCTGCCATTGCTTTGACTCCTTTTTCTCCTTTTCTGGGCTACATTTTTTTATTAGAGTTACTAATGACTCAATCACAGCCTACTTTATATGGCAGTTTACCATCTATGGATGTGGAAGGGTTGTTTCCTCACAACTGCTACTGAGACTTTTATTACTAATCCAACATTGATCATCTGTGGTTTCTCTTTTTTTTCTTTTTCTGGGATACATTTCTTAAATTAGGGTTATTATTAATGACTGATTATAATTGCTTTGCACAGTGGGGGGAGATGCTCCAATTGGACTCGACACAGATTTCTTTGCACGTGTGGAACATTTTTCAGAACCCCAGAGCCAGAACAACATTCCTTATTCCCTTATACCTGGGTGTGTTTGTCTTCTCTTGTTGGTCGTCAATGCACCACATGTCCACCACATTGAGATGTTCAAGCAACAACCCCAGCCAACATGTCCAGGTGGGCCCCACCTGGGTTTTAAATTAGTTTCAACTGGGCAAGGGCTCTAATTGGTTATCTTAGTAGGTACCCAATTGGGTTAACATTGAGGCTAATATGGATGCTGAGGATAACTTTGTGGGTCACTGTTGGGTTTCCCTCATGTGATCCATGGAACAGCCCTTCATTGACCCATATGAGCCCCACATGGAAATGTTCCCTGGGAACACACTGCCTATTTTTTCTTCTTCAAATGTTTAGAGACACTTATCATTTCAAACTGTTTGCTTGAGGATGAAACATCAACTTTTTCTGGTTTTGTCTGACCAGACAACAGAGACAACCTGTCTAAAAAATAATACTTGAGGCTTGTGGATATTTTTCTCTAAAGCATTCCCAGTTCTCACATAAATACGTTATTGTCTTATTTGTTGCGAATAAATTATTTCTACTCTAGGTCATAGAAGCTACAATACAATGCATAATACAGCCCACTGGGCTCACACCGTCATTTCAATGTGGAAATTTGGGTTATAATCGGTTGAGACGTTGCTCAATGAGATTTCAACCATTATTCACCCACTCAGAAAGACAGCCAGAAGTTTGTTGAATTCCCAATGTGTAATCACTATCCTTTCAACCATCTAAAAGCACAACAAAGTTCAAATGGGAATACAATGTCAGATATTTTGTATTTATACAATGAGTTAATGTGTTATCACTGTTTCATCTAATTGCACAACCAAATGACCTGGATTGCAGTTAAGATTCCATTAAAAGTACATAGTGCAAGTGATTAATGCTGTTCAAGATTCTGCACAGATTATTATAGCAATTGTGAAGATCTCCACAGACCTGGAACCTTTGTATGCTATCTTGAACATGCACAATTTCTATGATTAGGCTACGTAAGAATATTTTTATAGTTACAGTAACCTGTGGCCATGGATGTGTTACTCATTTTAAGGTTGAATAAATACTGTTATGTTAGTTTTTAAGATAGCTTCAACTTTAGGCTATTTACAATGTTACAAAAGTCATATTGAATTGTGTTTTGTTCACAATGTAACCAAATATCAACATTTAAAGCAGTTGTATCTAATGCTTGGATAGTTAAATCTGTGCCACTAGCTTAATCCTATTCTTTAACTTTTGGTTTAGTTGGAGACGTGAATCCAACATATAATTTGTTAATAGGCTATTTACTGTATTGCAAAGGGGATGTTATGTTGTGTTTGGTTGTCAACCCATCCAAATATCAACCTTTGAAGGAGATGTATCTTTTGTGCTACTGACTTTTAGTCTGCTTTAATTCCAGTTTTTCTAAAATTATGAATTGATATGTTGGATTCACATCTCCATCTCAACCAAAAATCTAAGATAATGAATAGGACTCAATCAAATTTTAAATGCACTTTAAAGTTTGATTTGATTTAGTCCTATGCTTTAACTTAGGTTTTGGCTTGAGATGGAGACATGAATCACCATATAAATTATTAACTTGAATATTTCATTTGAAATCAACCCAAGCTTGAGACCCTAGGCCTATATCCAGGCTGCATCACATTTGGCCGTGATTGGGAGTCCCATAGGGCGGCACACAATTGGCCCAGCGTCTTTCGGGTTTGGCCGGGGTAGGTAGCTGTAGGTAGACCAACTCTCCAGTAGGAGGTGCTGCGTAGCCTCTAGTTTTTTTTCTGATAGTGGATGAAGATTGATATTATTTATTTAAGTGTCATACACCTACCGGTGCCCAGCCCACACAGGCTTACAAGACACTAGTAAACACAGTAACATTTTCCTTGTACTCAAAACAAAATAACTTTTAACAAATGATATACATACAATAACCATGGCAAGTACAGATACCATCTAGCCACACTACACAAACAATACATTTCTCCACCAGGCATTGTGAACAAACTAAGCAATCTCAAACACGCCCTGTCTGAAACAAAATTCAAGCCTCTGCTCGTACCGTAACCAGAATTCTTCAAAAGGCTTCCTAACAGCTTCTACCCCCAAGCCATAAGACTCCTGAACAGCTAATCAAAGGGCTACCCAGACCCGTCTTTTATGCTGCTGCTACTCTGTTTATTATCTATGCATAGTCACTTTAACTCTACCTACATGTACATATTACCTCAATTACCTCGACTAACCAGTGACCCCGCACATTGACTCTGTACTGGTACCCCCTGTATATAGCCTCGCTTGTTATTTTACTGCTGCTGTTTAATTATTTGTCACCTTTCTATCCTATTTTTTACTTATCCATTTTTTACTTAACACTTATTCTTCTTAAAACTTCTTAAAACATTGTTGGTTAAGAGCTTGTAAGTAAGCACTGTAAGGTCTACATTCGGAGCATGTGACAAATGCAATTTGATTTGATCTCTGTCCATGAAACCGCTTACAGTTTTTTCCCAAATTGTATTGTGGAGCATTCACGCATAGGCCTACTGCCTATGAGCTACTATGAGCTACTGAGCTGAAAAGGTGAGAAATAATAGTTTATAAAAATGTTAAACTAAACATTCCGATCTGTTCCATCAGCCTTATTAATTGATAGAGCGTATAGCTGCACTACACTACTTTGATACGTATCAGTGGGGATTAAGAAGTGAGTATATGGAATGCTCACTGAAAAATGACTGGGTATACAGCGTATACCTGCATATACTCACCGCTGGGCAGGACAAAATATTTAGGTGCCTTTGAAGGGGATATGGGGTTTTCACCCTCAACAGTTTCTCACGTGTATCAAGAATGGTTCACCACCCAAAGGACATCCAGCCAACTTGACACAACTGTGGGAAGCATGTCAGCATCGGCCAGCATCCCTGTGGAACGCTTTTGACGCCTTGTAGAGTCCATGTGCCCCGATGAATTGAGTCTGTTCTGAGGGCAAAAGGGGGTGCAACGCAATAGTAGGAAGGTGTTCCTAATGTTTTGTACACTCAGTGTACAATGCAAATTATTTCTGAAATGAACAATCTGGGTCTTCTCTTGATTTATCACTAGTCTCCATTTAGTACACCATAAATTAACAATACTCAACATTTTCTGGAGGTCATCTTCTGTCTCATCAAAGATGACTATTTCATCAGCATACAACAAGATCTCCAGAAATACAGTGCCTTGCGAAAGTATTCGGCCCCCTTGAACTTTGCGACCTTTTGCCACATTTCAGGCTTCAAACATAAAGATATAAAACTGTATTTTTTTGTGAAGAATCAACAACAAGTGGGACACAATCATGAAGTGGAACGACATTTATTGGATATTTCAAACTTTTTTAACAAATCAAAAACTGAAAAATTGGGCGTGCAAAATTATTCAGCCCCCTTAAGTTAATACTTTGTAGCGCCACATTTTGCTGCGATTACAGCTGTAAGTCGCTTGGGGTATGTCTCTATCAGTTTTGCACATCGAGAGACTGACATTTTTCCCCATTCCTCCTTGCAAAACAGCTCGAGCTCAGTGAGGTTGGATGGAGAGCATTTGTGAACAGCAGTTTTTAGTTCTTTCCACAGATTCTCGATTGGATTCAGGTCTGGACTTTGACTTGGCCATTCTAACACCTGGATATGTTTATTTTTGAACCATTGCATTGTAGATGTTGCTTTATATTTTGGATCATTGTCTTGTTGGAAGACAAATCTCCGTCCCAGTCTCAGGTCTTTTGCAGACTCCATCAGGTTTTCTTCCAGAATGGTCCTGTATTTGGCTCCATCCATCTTTCCATCAATTTTAACCATCTTCCCTGTCCCTGCTGAAGAAAAGCAGGCCCAAACCATGATGCTGCCACCACCATGTTTGACAGTGGGGATGGTGTGTTCAGGGTGATGAGCTGTGTTGCTTTTACGCCAAACATAACGTCTTGCATTGTTGCCAAAAAGTTCAATTTTGGTTTCATCTGACCAGAGCACCATCTTCCACATGTTTGGTGTGTCTCCCAGGTGGCTTGTGGCAAACTTTAAACAACATTTTTTATGGATATCTTTAAGAAATGGCTTTCTTCTTGCCACTCTTCCATAAAGGCCAGATTTGTGCAATATACGACTGATTGTTGTCCTATGGACAGAGTCTCCCACCTCAGCTGTAGATCTCTGCAGTTCATCCAGAGTGATCATGGGCCTCTTGGCTGCATCTCTGATCAGTCTTCTCCTTGTATGAGCTGAAAGTTTAGAGGGACGACCAGGTCTTGGTAGATTTGCAGTGGTCTGATACTCCTTCCATTTCAATATTATCGCTTGCACAGTGCTCCTTGGGATGTTTAAAGCTTGGTAAATCTTTTTGTATCCAAATCCGGCTTTAAACTTCTTCACAACAGTATCTCGGACCTGCCTGGTGTGTTCCTTGTTCTTCATGATGCTCTCTGCGCTTTTGACGGACCTCTGAGACTATCACAGTGCAGGTGCATTTATACGGAGACTTGATTACACACAGGTGGATTGTATTTATCATCATTAGTCATTTAGGTCAACATTGGATCATTCAGAGATCCTCACTGAACTTCTGGAGAGAGTTTGCTGCACTTCCATTCTGGAAGAAAACCTGATGGAGTCTGCAAAAGACCTGAGACGGGGACGGAGATTTGTCTTCCAACAAGACAATGATCCAAAACATAAAGCAAAATCTACAATGGAATGGTTCAAAAATAAACATATCCAGGTGTTAGAATGGCCAAGTCAAAGTCCAGACCTGAATCCAATCGAGAATCTGTGGAAAGAACTGAAAACTGCTGTTCACAAATGCTCTCCATCCAACCTCACTGAGCTCGAGCTGTTTTGCAAGGAGGAATGGGAAAAAATGTCAGTCTCTCGATGTGCAAAACTGATAGAGACATACCACAAGCGACTTACAGCTGTAATCGCAGCAAAAGGTGACGCTACAAAGTATTAACTTAAGGGGGCTGAATAATTTTGCACGCCCAATTTTTCAGTTTTTGATTTGTTAAAAAAGTTTGAAATATCCAATAAATGTCGTTCCACTTCATGATTGTGTCCCACTTGTTGTTGATTCTTCACAAAAAAATACAGTTTTATATCTTTATGTTTGAAGCCTGAAATGTGGCAAAAGGTTGCAAAGTTCAAGGGGGCCGAATACTTTCGCAAGGCACTGTACATTCCACGTCACAATACTTTGACAGATTTTGGGGCGGCAGGTAGCCTACTAGTTAGAGCATTGGGACAGTAATTGAAAGGTTGCTAGATCAAATCCCTGAGCTGACAAGGTACAAATCTGTCATTCTTCCCCTGAACAAGGCAGTTAACCCACTGTTCCTAGGCCGTCATTGTGAATAAGAATTTGTTCTTAACTGACTTAACTAGTTAAATAAAAACAAATTATGTTGATTCAACCAGTTTGTGCCCAGTGGGACCTCAAATCACTTCAGATTGGGTTGCAATGTTCAACACCAGTGTGGTATATCTATCCATCTATATATCTGCCATCCATCCACAATGTCCAACTTCTAGAAGAGGAGGTCAAATGACTCCCATCTGTGAGGGCTGACTGACCCTTGATCTCTGGGTCCTGTCACCCCCAACGACAAAGGCCACAAGGATTCCATCCCTAATCGGCCTCCAGATCCCCCTGAGTGGAGAGGAGTCCTGTGGGGAACCACAGACACAGCTGCTCTTTTCATCTCCTCACAGACACTCACTCACACTCTCTCTTGTCCTTCAGCGGAGTAAGTCCAAGATTATTTTGTGTCCAGCGTTCAAGAAACCAGCCCAAAGTGCACCTAACAGTCAACATTATGAAATGGGTAGTGGTAATTCACAAATCCTTGTTTCATTGAAACACGTTGAAACATTGGTGTAGTGGATGGTCTACGCCGTACTTTTGCAAACTCCATCTCATGTGCTACAAAAACAACGCTAATCAAACAACAGTACTAGGTGCCTGCACACTTGAATTAAAGGGTAGCTACTCTAAAAAAATAATTGGACAAAATTAGAGTATACACACTTCTCCAGTCACCACTACATCACTGTATTGGTAAAAATGTATCAATATGTGGAAGGAAGGGATGGAGGATGGAGAAGCTGTGGCTGGATGTCAGTCAGTGATTGGTGTGGGTTTAAATACTGGGACTTTATAGCTGGTTGACTAATCTTAATAGCTCTTTGTCCATTGAGGAAACATTTTTAACGCCTGAATTACACCACAAACTGAGTTTTGATATCAGAACCTGTCAATGCCTTCATCCATGCCAATACTCAGTGCCCATTCAAGACATTCCCAGTCATGGACATGAAAGGTTATTTTTCTACTTTCTCGTGTTGCATTTTACCCCATTGAGCATCAAAGTGGCGTCCAACGCAAGCATGTTTTCATTTAGCAACACAAATGCCCATAGTAAGTATATTTTGGTCTTGTTAAATATGCTTAGGTTCCCTTAAGGGTTTGGGCGAGCCAGTGCTAGGCTGTACTAGCAGGCTGGCAGGCGCCCAGTGAGCACAAGGAGCAGTCTCTTCCCACTACACACACGCACACTTAGGTGAGACCTTCTGCGACTTAAATTCAATTTATGCTTGATCCGAAAATGTGGCCGGAGGCGCAAAATAGATGGTGTGACGCAATTGCGGAGCCTCAGGAGGTACGCAGAGGCCAAATTGATCTCCGTACCACATTGCAGTGTTCCTCTCCAATTTTGAAACAATGCGGAGGGCTCCATATAGCTCTGCATTAACATGATTGGTTGAAGGTAGGTGAGAGTGGGAGGTCCTGTATAAGCACAGACTCACGTCCTTGACAACTTCCTTCACAACGGCTCTGCGCTGCGCCGCGAAGCGCAGAAGGCATGTTTGCTCTGACGTCTGAGAAGGCCACATCACAATAAATGCTTGTATGGCCAATGCAGACGACGGATTGACCAGGCAGCACCTTTTAGAACATGAATATCACATTATAAAGCCTGGTCTCATAGACAATGTAAATCCGGTGACACTCAAATTAGTATGTTCTGTTACGTTTGGTATGGTTATATAAGACAGATGGTTACTTAAGGCAAAAATGAGAGCGTGTTTGGTCAGCATGGATGGGTGGGCGTATACGGCGAACATCTAGCAACCCAAAGGATGCGAGTTCATATCTCATCATGGAATACTTTAGCATTTTGGCTACATTGCAAGTACTTAACATGTTAGCTAACCCTAATGCTTTTAGCTAACCCTTCCCATAACCCTAACCTTAACCATTTTAGCTAACCCTAACCTTAACCCTTTAACATAACTCCCAAACTTAACCTTAACCCTAACCCCTAACCCCAAGCCTAGCTAACATTAGCCAGCTAGTTAGGATTTGTAACATATCATACAAAATGTGTGATGTGCATCCACAAATTAAGACATACCTTACAAAACGTAACAAATCATACTAAATGGTGTGTCTCTGATTTGCGTACAGGATAATACGAAATGCTTTGAGACCAGATTGGCCATGATGATTGGTAGTGATATTGTAAATATAATTATTTAGAACCCACTATGTATTATTTACATTATAAATGTGTGTGGATACAATGAATCAAAATCTATTTTATCTCAGTGCATGCATTGATTCTCTAACTGCAATAACATTATAATGGAGGAGAGGGCAAATGACAGAAACAAAGAAAGAGAGAGGAATTCATTTGCAGAATCTTACTATTGGACTTCACAATGTTAGGATAGAAAGCTTGGGTGGATCATCGACTTTACTGTTTACCTCAGGAGCAGGATTTTATACTGTAGGCTTCTTGTATGTTTTTACTCAACCAAACTGATAAATGATTTATGTAGCTGAAAAACCCATCAGGTCACTGAGGAAATACAGATGAGGAGAGATTGGAGTGAGAGGTATTTTTGACCACACACTGACAAATATCCCTCTCACTACTCAAATGCAAGGCATATTTATATTCCACCAAATTATTCATAACCCAGGAGATTTCAATAAAAATAGTGAGTGCATTGGTTATTGCATTTGTATTGCAATGGCCTGCTGTAAAATGTAGAACGTATAATTAATTATGTGTCTGCTATAATACTGTACAGTGCATTCATGTATGGTGTGGCAATGTCTTGAACAGTTGTTTATTTGAATGTGTAGTATTTAATATGAACAATAATTTATACCACTGGTCTGAAATGTGATACCAAAGCAACAAGTGAAAAATGAAAGTGAAAAAATGAAAAAGCTGCTTATAAAATATGTTATAACTTTTGCTCAAATTGTCAGTGGCACAGTGCTGTGAGTGCAGACCTAGGTGTTCTACTACTACAGTTGTTTTTAAACTGCCCAAGCATATCACTGGTTATTTTTTGCTTGCGGGAGTTTACTTTGCTCACGTTCACTTTAGGATTTGACTCATCGGTTTGTTGGGGGGCACTGAGTCAAAGCATGATAGTGCCCTCCTACGAAAATATTACTCGTGTGTGTGTTCTTCAACTATGCCACAGAGGACAGAGAGGAGTGCGCCTGTCCATTTAAAATACAAAAATCGGATAGAGGAAACATAACAAAATGAATAACATTTATCTAAGAGCAACATTGAAGAACTGCTGAATTGGTAGCCTAAATTGTTGAAAGGAACTCGTTTTATTTCGTATCGGCGCAGCAAGCCACGTTTCTTAGAATGATTGACAACGGAATTTTCAATGATCTATTTGATTATTCTGGAATGAACGGTTGGTGACGAACGGCTCAAATGGGAAGGAAGACAATTCATTAACGATGAACAATACTTTATCATGGAAATTGGAGTGATTCTTACCTAATTAAAATCTTTTTTAAAGTGTCGTCTCAGTCAAGACTAACAATGTTACTGATCAAATTGATTATCTCTACTGCTTTTCTTTTCAATGGTGAGTTTTTAACATTAAGGTGGAAGTATTTTCAAGTTAAAATGTATCCTAAATAGTTGTATTATTATATCCAATATTGGGTGATATAGCCTACAATGTAAACGTATATGATTTGAAAATGCAATTTTAAACGACAAGTAGTGGATTCTTGTTTTATTTTCTAGAATTTAGCAATAGATTTTTAGCAAAGCACGCTATTTTCATGTTATTTTGTGTAATATAGTTTTCATGAATGTATAATAGACTACTAAAACATACATAATTGCGAGTTTTTTTAACCATTTAAAAGTGTTTTAATGACATCCCAGTTTATCCACTGTTCCTACAGGTGGTTGTGAGGGCTCTCTGCTTCACTCTGACATAAGAGCCAGTGTCAGGTCCTTGGGGAGGAAACATGGGCAGCAGCATGATCGGCATGCCGTTATTGTTGCCTCCCAATGTCACTACATGCTCAAGCACCTCCATGGAGGACAGATCTCAGTGCATATGCCACCCAACATCGCAGGCCACTGGGTATCCACCAGGTAAACTACTGTGTAATGTGCGCCATTAAACGGTTTGTTATTAATCTTTATTAAAAATGTACATCATTTTAAGAATGTATAGTCAATATATTGTAGTGAAGTCGGGGGGGTAGAGCTTGAACCCTGGACCTTGCAGCTCTAGACACATGAGATCTAAACTTCTTGAGGAGGTTGCTAGGTGTTGGGTTAAGTTCACGGCAATATATAATAGTACTATTCTGTATGTAAACTTACTTGGCACAACACCAGGTTCAGCTTTAGACCTCTTAGGGTAAAAGACTAGGTGTTGAACTGGCTGGTAGGTTGGGTTTTGACTCTAGTTACCCACCTGACTCACTGCATAATACTGGAATAGTGAATAATTTGACTAAGCTAATATCATTCATGTTTTGCTCTATTCCCCCTGTCAGCTGTGAGGTCAGACCTGGGCCAGAGTTCATCACCAGATCCTATCTCTTCCACCACAACCACACCTTCCAGGTCCTCCTGTTCCACTATAGGGACAACCGCTGCTCCTCTCCCACCTACACCATTCTCGCCCGGGGCCAGCTGCACCTGCGCCAGGCCTCATGGGTGGTCCGCGGAGGCACCGAGGCCAACTACCAGCTCCACAGCGTCCAGGTTGTGTTCCACAGCCCTGAGGTAGCCAGGAACCTCAGCCAGTGGCTCAAGCCCAGCTGCGGAGCTTCATCCCTGGTTGGAGGGGAGTCGTGGGAGCCCTGGGAGCCCCATATCAGCTATGACCTGTGGGGCGAGGAGAAGGAGCGGGGGAGGGATTGTGCCCGCAGGCTGGGTTTCACTATGAATGAGCTGCAGCTGGTGCGTGTGGAGCAGCGACGCCATCATGGCGCCCAGGTCCCTGATGACCACACTGAAGAGCTTTTCCTGGGGGATGTCCACACTGAGCGAGCCCAGAGGACCCACCACAAACCCTCCAGCTACCAGCCGCCCCTGCAGCACACCAAGGTCAGAGTCATAGAGATATATAATGTATATTATTACATATATTTTGTTCTGTATTTTTATGTTCAGGGTCATCACTTACATCCTGAGACCCACTGAGATAGAATCCCTTTTGGCAGATACTGTAGTTTCATTTTCAAGTATCAAATCCCTACTAACTGAAAAGTATTGTGGATGTTGAAGATGACAAACTGTTGCAACAATGATGCCACACATGTACAGTATGTGATACATCATATTCCAGTGCTGTGTACTTGTATTTTCTTTCAACAATCACAGTATTGTCTGTAGCTTCTTGTACACGACAACTTTCTGTGTTTCATTTTGGGCAAAATGGGAGAGAATATGAATTGTGCAAACCCAGCGGCAGAGCGGACCCACGGATGATAGTGATCATCTGTTGGTTGGTTTTCCACAGCCGCTCTTCAAAGAGAATAGCAAATAGTGGCGCAGTATGCTGTGCTCTGAATTCCTGCCCTTACTCTGTGGCAGTGTGTGTGTGCCTGAGGCTGTATCGAGGGCAGAGGGATAAAACTGGATCCTGACCAGAGAGATGGAACTAGGCCTTCAGTTCAGAAGCTCCCTCCTTTCCTCCCTCTCCTCCGTCATACAAAAGGATCCATCCCTTTTATGTCTCCCCGCAGCATTTACCCATATATCTACCAGCATGTCTTTTTTTTAACCAACACAAACAACTCCCAGCCTATAATGTGTCAGTGCAATGTAAATGAGCTCTAGTTAAAAGTTAAAAGCTGAGGCGAGTTATGTTGAAAGTGATTCATTCATTCTATGGTAGCGAAGGTGGTAGAGCTACAGCCAGCCTTGAATGAATACAGTACGCTCAGCTATAACGTTAATCTGATGCTCAACCACTAAGAGTACACTCTAAAATGGGCTCTCCACATAACAGGGGCTTGATGGGCTTTTTACTAGAATGTATGCACAGCCCAATGAGTGTAAACAGGGATCGAAAACCATAAAGGCAGTCATTGTGTATGATGGTCATCTTTGATGTTCTAGTCTACCAGACTGTTGAAAGGTTTGGAATAATCCAAAACAGAGGCTTTGGATGCGAAAATATCTTGTTTTATTTGTCTATTCAACTGTATCTCCATCTTCCCAGCTATTGTCATTTTGAAACTCACACACCTGTGGCTGATTCTGTTTAATGATGAAGGACTTGAGAGCAAGGCAGAGAAGGCACCCACTGCTTTTAATAAGTTCAACGAGCCCCGTCCAGAGAAGAGAGAGAGGAGTAGTAGCCCCATCACCAAGTGCAATTTCCAGGCCAGGGAGAAGCTTTTGTTTCTTTCCCATGGTGATTGTTTTCATCGCTGCCATCAATTTAGGATGTGTAGTGGAGCCAGGAACACTCTCAAGTAACACATGAGAAAGCAGTCTGCCAAGCCAGCACTCTTCTCCTTTATTGGGTTGGCTGGGCAGGTCAGAGTCAGACAACAGACTCTAGTTTGAACTGCCTTGTTTGTGTTTTTCATTATCATGATTGGTTGTCTGTTGACATTTCAGTTTGCATCAGTGGTGTTATTTATCACCATGCTGTAACTCATTAAACTGCTTTGACATATCTATTTCACCTTTTAGCACATTATGCTTCTCTTATTGTATTATAGTAAGCAAGGTTCTTAAAAACACACATTTCATGAAACAGCTGAATAATGTTGATGGTACAATGGATGTAACACATTGAAATGGGATGCGGTTCAACATCCACAGTCTTTTGCAGGTGTGTGTATTTCTCCTTCTTGATTCACAATATGTAACATTCAAAAACATTCTCCATTGCAGAGCCATGAGCGTACCTGCCTTATCTGCAGAGTCATGGCCAGGGCGGACCAGCATCATCCTCCCATCCTGCCCTGCGAAGAAAACCTATCCGTCAAACTACAGGGCCAATGGGTAAGCCAGCGGTGTGAGGTCCGCCCTGGGGTCCTCTTCCTCACCCGCCATTTTGTTTTCCACAACCACAACCGCACTTGGGAGGGCCACTACTGGCATTATTCTGACCCAGTGTGCAGACACCCCACATTCAGCCTGTACGCACGGGGTCACTACAGCCACGCAGTCCTTTCCACCAGGGTCCTGGGAGGGACAGAGTTTGTCTTCACAGGTAGGCATTAGTCCAAATAAAAAATATATGTATGATCACAGCTTATCATGCCATTATTAAAGTGTGCATAACAACCTCCCTTATTCCCTCTTGGTCTTCACAGTGGACCACATGAGGGTGACCCCCATGGACCAGGCCACCACCTCCCTGCTCAATATCTTCCGGGGTAATGAGTGCGGGGCCGAGGGCTCATGGCGCCAGGGATTGGAGCAGGACGTCACCCCCACCCATGGCTGTGCCGCCCTGGGCATCCGGCTTCCGCACACCGAGTACGAACTCTTCCGCATGGATCGAGACTCGGCGGACCACCTCCTTCTCTTCAACGGCCAGAGGCCCACGGATGGCTCCAGCCCTAACCAGCCCCATAAGACGGCCACCTCCTACCAGGCTCCCCTAGTGCAGTGTACAGGGGCCGACCAGGGGCCAACGGATTGGGGGAGGGAAGCCGACCAGCTCCATAGGCTGGGGAGTAGCTGCTGCAAACAGGGAGAAAGAGGTGGCATGCTGGATGTGGTCAAAGTACTGCTTATTGCAGCTATACCCGTTCTGTATCTCAGCTAGGGTTAGCAGTGGCTGAATGTTGTGGAGCAGCACTGACTGTGCATTGGACTTTTAGATTCTTAATACAGTGTATGTAATTAATGTTGAGTTGCTACATTCTCATTGTGTCGTGTTCAGTAGGCATGAAACACTATGACAGGTGAAACGATGATCTACTGTACTAAAAATGCTTGTTTTCGTACGGTGTGCGCTAATGAACACGGCCCAACACAAGTTGTCTATGGCCGTGATTCAATCCAATCACGCTTTGTCGACAATGCCATTTAAAAGTAATTTCGATTGAGCCGACATGGGACATCCTAATAACACGCCACTTCGATACAAGTGACTTTTCAGGTTTCTCGCTCTCTCTCCTTGCCATATTACTGGTTTCTTCCTTTCTCTGTGTAGGTAGTCATGATGGTTGTCAATATTCAAGCTTGTGGATTTGAAACTAAACTTAATTCTCCTAACCTACTACAAAAAAAGTTGGTGGCGTGTTTTTAAGGAATGTCGAGCCGACATATGCAGCACTTACCGTGAACATTGCCTTTACAAGCCCCATGGGGTTGAACCTCAGCCTATGCATCATGCTCCATGCAGCTCTCTCCAATGACATTCACATGGCGTTTGCAATTGGAGTTAAAAGGAATGGAGGACACCAAACACAAATGGAATCGAGCCTCACTCTTCCTCAAAGACAAAAGATGCACAAAGATGACAAACTGCCACAAAAATAATGTTAAACATTTTATTTCAATGTTAAATACCATGGGACAGGACTGCAAGAACAGAGAGATCTTTTCAGTCAATGTTTGCCTCACGAGGGATATATATATAACTTGTGTAAAGAAAAAGAAAAAATCTAGAAAGAAATTTAATAATTATGTGTGTGTCAGTAGGAAACAGGAAATGTCCATGGAAGGAGACACCTATATTCCCAGCATACTGTATTGTTTCACATTCCTCAAGAAAAATTAAGGATTTAAGAATTCAGTGAACATTTAAATGTAAGAGGCCATCCAGCAACATTTAGCAGTCTTTTGCTTGGAAGGCCCCCCCCATCCCATTTTATTAAAATGATTAAAATAACATACAAGACACTGAACATTCCAACTCTTATTAAAACCACAGAAAGAGAACTCATTAGAATTGTTCAACCAAAGTCTTGAACCCAGTACCCCGACTCGCCTGTTATCGATGCTCTAACAAGTGTAAAATTTGAGTTAAGAAAACCTCCCTCTCCTGATGCCTCACCCCCCAAAAAAAGAACAGAACATCTGAACAGAACCCCCCAAGAAAACCCCAGAGAAAGCTCATTCCTCTCTGTTTTTCCCCACATGTGTACTAACCGTGTGAGATTGTAAAAGGCGAGGCCAGTTTATGATTCGGGTACACAGAACATATGTACGTACGCAGTGAGCTGACACTATCACTGATAATGGCAGGTCAACGATAACACACACTTTAACCTTGAGGGTCTTGGGAGACAAATGAGAGCCTATGCCGGCCCACTTTCCTTCTCTCTCGCCCACCCCCTCCCCACCCCTACAAGACGAACTTCCCTAGGAAGAATCCGATGAAGATAGCTGCTATGACGACCATTAGCGAGGGGAGGGAGCTGGAAGAGTGCTGTTTGCTCATCATGGCGCCCGAGCCGGTGACCATGTCGTCTGACCGGAGGGACTTCCTCATCCTCAGGCCCTCGTCCTGAGAGGAAGATAAACACATCCTTCTTTACCACAGCCAAAGCCCCAGGCCAATATCATCTTACAAGAACATTAGTCTCCATGCCTTGAGGATATAATACCTTTTATCACCAATATATTATACTATCCTAATATCCCACCAACCCTAGACATCACACAACCTATGACCATACCTTGAGTTGTCTGTTCTCGTCTGAGAGTTTGCCCACATCGTACTGCAGCCTCTTGCACTCAGCCATCAATTTCTTCATCTCAGAGTCATCCATGGACGCGCTGCTGGGCCTTGGCCCCGACGTGCCATCTGCTTTGGAGTTGAGGACGGGGGCAGCTTTGGTTGCATCGACATCATTCTGGAGGCAGCCAAAGTGAAAAAATACAAAAGTGACCAGGAACCTAGTTTCCCTCCCGACATTGCTGTACATGCCAACCAAATAAACTAAACACGCTTTTGAGTAGACCAAATGTCATAAAACCGTTACATCGATGGAAATATATTTTTGAAAACTTCAATTTGTTTGAAATTAGTATGAAGAGGTGATACATTTTCATTAGGGGCCTAATGGCAAAATGACAGTTATAACCATTATTCAACATTACATTGTTACAAAGCTACAACCATACCTGTACAGCATACTTAGCACTGATCAGACAACTATTCTACTACAATCAGAATTTACACTAGAAGAGCGGTGACCACCTACAGTGAGTAAACTACACTTCCCAATCTACCCCTGAACAGCCACTTCCTGCTCTGCCACAAACCTTCCACTGCCTGCCTCTCACTGAGCTGGGTGCTGACATGAACTCTGGGAGATCGCTGGAGTCGTAGCGGGCTGCCAGGTGGTGCCAGCTGCACAGGGGAGTGCGGTACTCTCCGGGGGTGGGGGCTGCCCTGTCCCCCAGGTGCCTGGCGCTGAGCTTGGGGGTCTGCCCAGGAGTGGTGAATGCCATGATGCTACCACGGGTTTCCCTGGCACTACCGCTAGGCTATCGCACGAGGGGAAGCACATGCAGCATGCATGATCATAGATATATAGAGGTCATGTCTTTAACTTTGGGGTGTTCAGTGGTTCTCAATTGCTGCTTTGGTTGTAGGGCAAAACATTATACACTGCTATAAATGACTGTGTTGAACCAACAAAACTGACCTGTCACCATTAGGAACAAGTTGTAATTGTTACATGATGTGAGTGTTTCAGATGTGACCATAGAGAGCTGTGAGGTAGAAATGCTTGTTATTACAGTTTATCCACACAAAAATCCACAAGATCGCATATCGGCAACAATCATATGACTGTACCTACATAAAATGCAGAGAAAGGAACAAACAGCAGTAAGGAGAGCGAAAGCCATGTAGACTCTGAGAGAATGTGAAAAAGATGCATTGACAGACAACACTGAACTGTGGCTGTGACAAAAGTACAACATTGGACGTATAACACCAGAACCCTGGAAGGCCGCTGATAGTGTACTACTGTACACACTACTTACCATTTTATCATTTTCAGAGGGCAGTTCGAACACACATCTCAGCTTGGAGTCCATCAGATCATCTGGCTTCGCATCTTTCCACTGTGGCGATTCAACATGTACAAGATAAGGTAAACATAGATGGATTAATTGATCACAGGGACCGCTGATGGAATAACAATAAACATGCAACACAGGCTGTGTAATATACTATGGAGCAGGCTGTGTAATATACTATTTGCTGCCCTCTGCTGGAGAAATGACAAAAATATATTTAAATACAGTAATGAAATCTGTGGATCAACAAAAGCAGGTTTTCCATTGATGACATAGCCACTAGAATAAAGCACAAAATGTAATTAGTAGTAATGTAGACAGGAAAACTTACCACTGCGTCCATGTCTGTAGCAGTGGATGGTGCAAAGATTGTCTGTACCATGAATTTGTGTTTACTTTTTTCATTGGGGTCATATTCAAAGGGCTGGAGCATTACTGTGGAGGCAGAAGATATGGGGTCAAAATTGGGTCAACAACTATGCCTACATATAGGCGTACTGGTAGATGCATTTGACATGTACATGATTGATTCTTCTACAAAGTCACACAATGAATTATAGTGGAAATAGTGACAGGATATAATTTGTTCTTGTTTAGTGTTGTTGACGAAAAGGGGTTGCTTGAGTGATACTCTGTCATATTTGGCAGCACACTGACAAAGGTCTGCAGATACAAAGCCTTACCAGAAACAGTGACAGTGGCTCCCGACTCAATCATGCCGCTGTTGGGCCGTACACAGTACCGGCGAGGTGCAGTCGTCTTCACTTTGAAGCATACTTTTCTGTCAGAGGGATTTTTGAGCTTGAGGTTTGTGGTCACCACTTCTGTGAAGGGACCTGCATGGGAGAGGAGATTGTGTTGAGGGTCAATGGATTCACGTGAAGATGGCACACAACAGGCGCAAAATTGACAACCAACAGACTAGTTGCTACACATTATGGAAGATTGTTTACTGTTTAGTAAAATTACCCATTGAAAACAGAGTGTATCTAGGCTCAGATAAACATGTAGCTATAACAATGCATGCACTATCTGGGCATAGCGAAATGGGGTATGCAATGTGTCAATGTGTGGGATAACTAGCATATGAGCTGTCAGTCAATCAGCTTGCCCCCATTCACAACCGCATTTGCAGCCTTGTCACTGACCCTGGCAAATAAATTAATCAGAGAATGTCTGGTCGAATCAGAATGGGTTGCTTAACTAGCATACCGATCTAGAGAGCATACGCCTTCCAAAACCAGTAGGTTGGTTAGAATATTAGAAAGTACAGTACTGTTAAAGTGATATCTCTGTAACTCGGTAGGCCCATATATCCTCGCTTCCATCTCAAAATGGCGGCGGTATACAAGCGGTGTCAGTGGGGTTGTTGTAGCTACACATCCCCGGTCCAGGGAACTGTAGTGGTAACGATAGCTACCACTCCCGAAAGCGTCTACTACAACCTGTAACGTTAGCAGTACAGGTGGTAACGTTAGCTAGCTACCGACAGTATTCTTATCTTACCTTTAAATTTGAGATCATACGGTGGTTCAAGATCAAGGACCTGCTCCAATTTAGACATTTCGTGTGAATTGTGTTGTTTGAAACCGTTCCAAGGAGCCAGGTCAGTGTAAAATCACCTATATGGGAAACGAGTCACTCTGAGCCAATAGACGTGAACACGAGTACAGTTGAGTTGTTAAGGAAGCGCGCAGCAGGGCAAAATGCACGTCACCGCGAAATAAGTGCTCTTACCTGTGTTCGCCTTCAAAATAAAATCCCCCTATTGAAACGTATACAAATAGTGCCATATTTGGACTAGATAATGCTAAACAAGGTTAGAATGTTATATAATGTATTAATTTGACAAAATCCCACTGGGGATTTATAAGACTGGATAATTGCATTAGGGGCAAATACACTGTATGTATGTATGTATGTATGTATGTATGTATGTATGTATGTGTGTGTGTGTGTGTGTGTGTGTGTGTGTGTGTGTGTGTGTGTGTGTGTGTGTGTGTGTGTGTGTGTGTGTGTGTGTGTGTGGGTGTATGTATGTATGTATGTATGTATGTACGTACGTACACACACACACACACACACACACACACACACACACACACTGAACAAAAATATAAACGCAACATGTAAAGTGTTGGTCCCATATTTCATGAGCAGAAATAAAAGATCCCAGAAATGTTCCATACACGCAAACAACTTATTTATCTCACATTTTGTGCACAAATTTGTTTACATCCCTGTTAGTGAGCATTTCTCTTTTGCGGGGTGGAGATGTTGTTACCTACCCTCACCACCTGGGGGCGGCCCGTCAGGAAGTCCAGTACCCAGTTGCACAGGGCGGGGTCGAGACCCAGGGTCTCGAGCTTGATGACGAGTTTGGAGGGTACTATGGTGTTAAATAGCTGTAGTTGATGAACAGCATTCTCACGTAGGTATTCCTCTTGTCCAGATGGGTTAGGGCAGTGTGCAGTGTGGTTGAGATTGCGTCGTCTGTGGACCTATTTGGGCGGTAAGCAAAGTGGAGTGGGTCTAGGGTGTCAGGTAGGGTGGAGGTGATATGGTCCTTGACTAGTCTCTCAAAGCACTTCATGATGACGGAAGTGAGTGCTTTGCAAAAAAATGCAAATGCTTTCCGTTTGAGTTATATTAGGTTTTATTTATTTTAGTTTAGCTCAGCTACCTTAGCTTTCTTGGGAACAGTGACAATGGTGGCCCTCTTGAAGCATGTGGGAACAGCAGACTGGGATAAGGGTTGATTGATTATGTCCGTAAACACACCAGCCAGCTATTAGCATGCTCTGAGGACGCGGCTGGGGATGCGACCCATCTATACTTAACTAACCCTGAATTTCTACTAAAATGTAATAATTCCCTACAAACCTCACTACTCCCATCACCCCCCCCCCCCCCCCCCCCCCCCCAAAATACCACCTACTCCCCACTCCCGTCCAACCTCTCTGATCCTGTCAAACTACTGCTCCCTTTCTACATCATACATTTCACAAAATAATATATGTTAAACCGTTTCCTCTACTGTACAGCCATTACACATTCCAGTACCATGTTTCAAAGATTCTGCCTAAGTGTGGTGTTGTTTACTGAAATGTTCTGGATTATCTTGTGACCCGAGCAAAACTACTTATTTTACTAAACTAAACATGGAAACATTTTTTCTTTAAAAAGATGGGCCTGGCTGACATGGATTGTTTCTTCACCTTATTCTCCTTGTGGTTATCCATGGTTGTTGGTTATTTACCAGGTAACAAGAAGTGAAAACTATACAAGGACTGAAGCAATAAACTCCTTACTCAACTAAAAATGGAAATAAATGGAATTTCTTTGAAAAGATGGCCTTGGCTGACATAAAAAATGAAATAAAGGGAAGGGATACAAAGACACAGAGGCTGATTATCTTCCTGCACATGTCTTTACTTACAATGCTGGCTGCCCCCCCTCTACCAGCCTGCTGCTGGCTCCACTGATTCTTTCTCCCCCTCAAGTCACTGACCCACTCCCCACACACCCAGAAACTTGTATTTCATTACTTACCATATGACTTTATGAAAAGCTATCTGTTCATAGAGTCTTGAAGGGTGAGTACTTTCTCTATAGTCATTATGGATATTGTCTGAGCCTGCTGGTCATCAATACAGGTATTGTACTTTCCTTATTGAAATGGTGAATAAAGAAAGACAAAGCTTTCATTTTCAATTAAAACATGCCTAGATTGAATGTATGCTTTTATACTATCTGTATCACAGCAAATCAAATAAGGATTTGTGCAAACTGGAAGTGTGACTTCTTTCCCCAAAGATCTCCTAAGGCTGAGGTACTTTGTCAGTTATCCGTTATTCCATACCATCGCTAGATGAGGTTGAATGTGTCTTGCTGGTGCAAAGGATAGGGAGACAGGCGCAGGAATGCGTAATAGTTTTTATTTATTTACAGCGTGCCATGTACAGGCACAGGGACTAAGACCAAACAAACACGTATACAAAACACAGGTAGAAACCCAAACAAAAGAGTGAAGAGTATCTCAAATAAATACACAATGATTATCACACCGGACGAGAGCCGTAATCATCTGCACAATATACGTGGCACGAAAGCCAACCCAACATAGCACAGACCAACGGACATTGGAACAATAATGGACAGGCCAATCGAAGCGAAAGGGCACATATATACAAATACTAATCAGTGGGAATAGGGGACAGGTGTGCGTGATGAAAGTTCTGGGGGGATCCGTGACAGAATGGCAACAACACCACACACAACTGCAATGCAATTAATTAATCTCATTGGTACATGACTGTTCAGTCTGTTGAATGTTTCATATATTAAAATATGGATTTAATGCGCTGAATTAACGTTTTATTAAACCTTCAAAACGGGACACACATACACAATAAAGGGTGTTTATCAAATAAAGTAATTGACTGGAAAAATAATTGACTACAATTGACTACAGCCTCTCCCTTTCATTTGCTTAACATGGGGAATGGGATGGAGAAATGGTTTACAATAGGCAGGGTGGGGCTCATGGCTACATAGAGCCATGACTACATTGAACTCTATTCCACATCAAGTAACTCATCCAAGCAATAAAATCAGTGGAGGCAGCAACAGGCAGGTAGGATTGGGGCAGGCACATCCAGGTGTCAGGCCAAGGTGCATTCAGTCACAGTCCAAGAGCCTCAGGGTACACCTGTTTTATTTTATTTAGTTATTTAACCTTTATTTAACTATGCAAGTCAGTTAAAAACAAATGATTATTTATGACGGTTTACCAGAAGGCAACAGGCCTCCTGCGGGAACGGGGTCTGCAATTAAAAATACAAATAAAATGTAATAAAAATATAGGACAAAACACACATATAGGGAGGAGGTCAGAGACCTGGTCGTGTGGTGCCAGGACAACAACCTCTCTCTCAATGTGAGCTAGACAAAGGAGCTGATCGTGGACTATAGGAAAAGGAGAGCCAAACAGGCCCCCATTAACAGTGAAGGGACTGTAGTGGAGCGGGTCGGGAGTTTCAAGTTCCTTGGTGTCCACATCACCAACAAACTAACATGGTCCAAACACACCAAGACAATTGTGAAGGGGGCATGACAACACCTTTTTCCCCTCAGGAGACTGAAAATATTTGGCATGGGTCCCAGATCCTCAAAAATGTTGCATTACCGCCTGGTACTGCTCGGCATCCAACCATAAGGCGCTACAGAGGGTAGTGCGTATGGCCCAGTACATCACTGGGGCCAAGCTTCCTAACTTCCAGGACCTATATACTAGGAGGTGTCAGAGGAAGGCCCAAAAAATTGTCAAAGACTCCAGTCACCCACTCCGGTACAGTACGAGAAGCGGTACCGAAGTGCCAAGTCTAGGACCAAGGGCTCCTTAACAACTTCTACCCCCAAGACATAAGACTGCTGAACAAATAAACTAATCAATTGACCACCTGGACTATTTACATTGACCCCCCCTTTGTTGTTGCACTACTGCTAATCACTGTTAATTATCTATGCATAGTCACTTTACAAATTACCTCGAATAACCTGTACATAGACTCGGTACCGGTACCACCTGTATATAGCCTCATTATTGTTATGTAAATCTCTTGTGTTACTTTTTCATTGATTAGATTTTTAAATTTAGTTTATTTAAATATTTTATTAACTCTATTTCTTGAACTGCATTGTTGGTAAAGGACTTGCAAGTAAGCATTTCACGGTAAGGTTCACACCTGCTGTATTCGGGGCATGTGACAAATACAATTTGATTTGATTTTACTTAACTCAATAAGCTAATGACAATTATTTTACACCGTATATCCAATTTTGATATAAATGCATATCCTTAAAGCTATATGCTGGATTATGTCCAGCCTCTGAAGCCAAGTCTTTGCTGCTGTTCCATAAACTATACACCCGTAATCAATTGTCTTCCTGATCAGAGCTCGATAAATATCCATCAATGGTTGTCTATCAGCATCCCATTCACAACCAGAGACCGAGCGCATAACATTCATCGCCTTCTTACACTTCTTACATCTTTCCACGTATATCGCTCATTGAACCATACATAGACCCAAATATTTATACTTAGAAACCCTCCCCACGGGCTGTTGTCCGTACAGAAACAACTGTATATTATCAGCAACTTTTTTCTTTGAGAAGAACATACAAGACTTTGCCACTGACAATTTAAAACCCCAGTCAATTGACAATCTTTCAACATTCACTATAAATTTGATCACATGAGACATTCCTTCCCACCTTACAAATAGCTCCATCATCAGCATATAGGGAAGCCCCAATACCCCTCCCTACATTCGAAAACACATCGTTAATCATGTTGTACAAGAAAGGACTGATAGCCAGTGGCGATATAAATATAGGTGGAATGCATGCCAGCAAAGTCACTGCAACACACAGCACTAAACAATACATTAATTGCACTATAACAGTGACAAATGGTGCCCACAAACGGCCTACGTAAAGCTGTCCCAAAATCTTACCACTGCTGCACCTGGCTTTCAGCGGAGCATTGCCTGGCAGTGAAGCAGTTCATTCAGCCTCCTTTACTGCCTATTAAAAAAACATAGTTGAGATGGCTGACTTGCTTAAACCAGTGTGGATTCTAATGACAATTGAGATATACAAACTATGGCAAAAGGGAACAAACAACAAGCAGGCGAGGCAATCTGTAATTTCGATTAAGACATTAATGAGCGAGCTAGGACGGGCATAGTCAATATAATTATGTGTTTAGCACTTTTGAAATATACTGTACATCGACAGAATTCAGAACACGGGCCATTCTTACAGTGTTCTCCCTGTACACCAAGTCAGACCCATGAGATAAATAAATAAAGGGGGCATATAAGCGGACAATGAAAGCTCTTACAATATTCAATGATTACATTTCTCTAAAACAGGTTATAGGCACCACCAAGTGCACCACCAAGTCAGAACAGTAGGCAAAATTAAAGGATAAACATACCAAATTATTAGGGTGAGGCACATGGGCTACTAACATCTTATTACACAACATACACTTAGTATTACTTTCTTAGCTACAGTATACATTTCTCCCTGACATAATATATAATTTATGCAGCAGCATAGAATACATTTTTGGACTCACCTTGTTGTGCTGTGCTCACTTGAACAGGAAGGTGGCGCGACGGTCCTTCTTGGGCACATTTTGTCATCAATGTCTGCCATTCTCTGGATACATGGTGCTTTCAAAACAACTGGGAACTCAGAAAAAAACAAGGTTGAATCATGATGACGTCATTGATCTTTGTATCGCTAGAAAGAGGCCAGATTTACAATTCTGAGTTGGATGACCATTCAAAACGCATTTTCCCAGTCGGAGCTCGTTTATTCCTGACTTCCCAGTTGTCTTGAACTCACAGAAGTCAAGTTTTCGCAGTTTAGAGTTAACAGTTGTTTTGTGCGTGGCACAAAACATGCTTCATTGACTTGGGAAAGAGACCCTTAATCTCAGATTTGGGACCATAGAGCCACTCCACTGAATAGCAGGTTAGTGCTCACTGATTCCTTCCAAACCACTCATTGTTGAATTTGTGATTTCCAACTTGTTGTGTAATGTTTATGTTTTATCTATAATTTATCTTCATTATTTATCTTCATATGACAATGATTCATGATGATGACTGCTAGCTAAGATTGTTGAAAGTATGATGTTGACATGATCAGTCCAATCAAAGCTACTGTACATATAACGTGATTTGATGTTATTTTATCTGTGGTCAATGACCTTGAGCCTTCTTGGATGGGTACTTCTAATGTAACTCTTTGTCAGCACCCAAGGGGCTCGAATTTTATAGCCCTACCCTTAGACTTGGAGCAAAGCTCTGTATTTTCTGCTGGCTTGCCCCACCACCACAGAAATCACTGAGCTAGGCTGAAACACCTGCATTTTGGAGCTGCCTTACTCAAGAAAACAAAAAAAGACCATGTTTGTATGCGGCTTCATTAACCTAATGATATATATATTTTTTACATTGTTTGCAAACTGATATGTGACACGTATTAATGCCAAAATAACATGCAAAACAGGCAAGCCCAAGAAAAAAACAAATGTAGGGCTCAAAACAGGTGGGGCACCACTGCTGATAGCACTGCCTTGAGGAATACCATTGTCTTCTCCATAGGCATCAGATAAAATGGATTCTATTTTAACTCAAAATGAGTGATTAAATAAGAAGGCCAAAACCCAGTTCTATAATCTCCCACCAATACCAAGTATTTCCATCTTAATCAATAGGCCTTCTCTCCACATAGTGGCATAAGCCTTTTCGATGTAAAAAAAGACAGTAGCCATTACTTCTTTCATGACCAAAGTTTTTTCAACTTCATTGCTCACTTTTACTAATGCATTCAAAGTAGATCTACCTTCACCACATTGACATTGACTCAATAAACCTCTATGTTCCAAGAAATATGACAATCTGTTGACTATCATCTTTTCCTTCATTTTACACAAGTTAGAGGTCAGTGCTATTGGTCTATAACTATCAGCACATGAAGGGTCCTTACCAGGCTTTACAAAAAGTAACATTACCAAACGTTTCCAACCAGAAGGTATAACTCCCTTACTCCAAATCATATTAAATAATCCCTGGAGAACATGTATAGCCTCATCAGGTAGATGCTTAAACATTACATAGCACAACTCATCATGACCTGGGGCTGTATATCCACAGCCTATTAAGGCTGAACACATCTCATGTATGGTAAAAACTGCATCCAAAGAAGAGTCAACAGTATCCCTTTTCTTAAACACATTAACATGAGCATTTAAAATCTCACATCTGCATTGCTTATATACTTGAATCCAAAGTAACCCACTATGTACCCTAGCAAATGTCTTCCCCAACAAGTCAGCTTTTTCTTTATCAGTTACGGCCATTTTTATACCCATAACCAAAACTGGAATTAGAGTGGACTTGCTTCTTCCAGTCATCTTCTTCAACATAGACCATACATCCCCCAGTTCAGTACCCCTGCCTATTGTAGAGCAGAACTGTTTCCATGCATTTCTCTTGACAGATTTAATGATCCTACGTACTAAAGCATTCTTCCTTTGGAAATCAAGTAGATTCTTAGGGGTCATATTCCTCTGCAACACTCTAAGCCATATTTCTTTCTCGAATAACCGCAGTGCACTCTTCAGTCCTCCATGGAACCACCTTCTTTTTCTCACCCACTTCACTTTCTGGTACATATAAATTCACAGCACTCAAAATCAGTGAGGTCACAGAGGCAGCACATACAGTACATCAACCGGCCTCTCTAAAGTCAACTCTCCAACAGACTTTAAGCAATGATCACCAAACTTTTCCCAGTCTGCTTTATGAAAGCCCCATCTTCTGAGTGGTACCCTGTCTGGAATAGTAACATCAACGTTCATGGTACACGAAATCGGGAAATGATCACTTCCAACAGTAGATCATGCATTACATTACATTCACACATTGATGCTGGTAAACGGCTTGAGTGAACACTCTTAATTTATCCACCATATTTTGCTATATTTTATATATTTTTTGTTTCACCTTTATTTTACCAGGTAGGCTTGTTGAGAACAAGTTCAAACTACAACTGCGACCTGGCCAAGATAAAGCAAAGCAATTACAGTATCACAAGATAGAACATTATCATTCAGTCACTGAACAGAATTTGAAGCAATTGATTAAACTATTCTTTGGGCGTTGTACTTTACTATCAACGCCTCTAGGTGGAGTGGTGATTTGTTCACGGATTTGATACTATCCGAACCGCTCGTTGTTCAGTTTTTAACGGCGGCTCCTATTTTCTCCCTCTCCAGTTGAAGCCTCGTCTGCCCATACCACTTTAAATGTAGGACCAGGACAAGATGGCGGGTACGTAGCCTTTATTTACATTAGCTTCGGGAAAATGCGTTATTAACACTTTTTTCCCGTCACATATTTTAAAAGTTTCGAGTGAAAGTACAATTAAGCTATCGATTGAGTATCCTTTCATTCCGTTTTTGGTTGTTTTTACAGATATATCTTTGCTCAAAGAGGATTCACAGGAGGAGTTGGACGGATGTAAGTTTTCCCCTCTGTTTTCAGTGTGGAACTCTTACTGCTAGGGGTACTAACTAGCTTGCTACATAATTGCCCTGTCGGCAATGGAGTTCATGGGTGGGTCGTCTGAGTGGGCCTTGGGTATACGTGTTGGACTGTCACCTTTCTTAACAACTTACATATCTATTCTTCGATGTGTAAAGAGGTATATTCACATCATACATTTAAATGCTTGCAAAAGTCGTTTTGGAACAGCTAACGCTATGTCACGCGCACGCTGAAGTTAGGTCATAAACTAACCAGCTAGCTAGCAAGCTAATTGGCTAGTTAGCATCTCTCAAACGGCTAGCTATCTAGCTCAGGTAAAGCAGATTACCAGTATTACATGTTTCGATTCACTGCTTTGTATTCAATTTGATTTTGAACATCTCACACTCTAGGTTCCAAACCTAATCCACCGGGCATCTGTGCACGATAGCTAGCTACCTCAGCAGAGGGAGGTTGTTGATTTATTTTCAAAGACTAGCGTATTTTTATGAAATTCGTTCAGGGCCATTTGACTCTAGTCCCTCAATCTGAACCTCCCCGATGTGGAATGTTAATGATTTTGGATTATTTGGTTTGCTAGCCAAACTAAATTAGTATGAAAACATAACTAGCTATACTGAACAAAAATATAAATGCAACGATTGACTATTTTACTGAGTTACAGTTCATATAAGGAAATCAGTCAATTTAAATAGATCACTAGGCCCTAATCTATGGATTTCACATGACTGGGCAGGGGTGCAACCATGGGAGCCAATCAGAATTAGTTTATCCCCACAAAAGGGCTTTATTGCAGACCGAAATACTCCTGTTTCATTAGCTGTCCAGGTGGCTGGTCTACGAGGATCCCGGAGGGAAAGAAGCCGTATGTGAAGATCCTGGGCTGGCGTGGTTACGTGGTCTGTGATTGTGATGCCGGTTGAACATACTACAAAATTCACCAAAATTACGTTGAATGCGGTTTATATGGTAGATAAATGAACATCACATTTTTTGTCAAAAGTTCTGGTGGACTTTCTTGCAGTCAGAGTGCCAATTTCACGCTCCCTCAATTTGAGACATCTGTTGTATTGTTTTGTGACAACTGGCTTTTTATTGTCCCCAGCACTAGGTGCGCCTGTGTAATGAGCATGCTGTTTAATCAGCTTCTTGATAATGCCACACCCGCGAAATGATCACTAACAGGGATGTAAACAAATTTGTGCAAAACATTTGAGATGAATAAGCGTTTTGTGCGTATGGAACATTTCCGTGATATTTTATTTCAGCTCATAAAACATGGGACCAACGCTACATGTTGCGTTTAATTATTTTTCAATATAGATTGGCAAAAGTGGGAAATTGACGCACCCAGTCGGGCCATATATTATATTTTTGCAATTTTTACCCCTTTTTCTCCCCAATTTTGTGATATCCAATTGGTAGTTGGTCTTGTCCCATTGCTGCTACTCCCGTACGAACTCGGGAAGGTCGCGAGCCATGCGTGCTCCGAAACACAACCACACCAAGCTTTCTTCTTGACACACTGCTCACTTAACCGGGAAGCCAGCCGCACCAATGTGTTGGAGGAAACACCGCACAGCTGGTGACCGAAGTCAGCGTGCATGCCCTGCCAGCAGTGCCATATTGCAGTAACTAGACACTGTTACAGTACAAGCTAGTTGTTTGTGTTGCAAGAGGGTGGATTGCTTTGTTTTAATAGTGCAACATACCCATAAGCTATGTGCATTTTGTCATTTTTAGAGGCATTCATTGTAGGCCTATTTCATGTGTTCTTCTCACCAATTATGTCTTTCACTGTGCCCTTTTTTCTGTTGGACCTTATTCTTTTAACTACTGCTGATATGCTAATAGGTTTAGCATTGTTGCCAAGCTTCTGCCACTACTGCACGTCATGTCATTTTACTCGCTGTTCCTCATCACTGTCACTCACCGGCCTGTCTGGGTGGTGGTGGGTGCCTCTCATGCACAATATTTCCAATGTCTTTAATAGTTGGTGTGGATGACTACAGCTCAGAGTCTGACATCATTATTATACCTTCAGCCTTGGACTTTGTATCGCAAGATGAGATGCTGACTCCTCTTGGAAGATTGGATAAATACGTGGCTAGCGAAAACATTTTTAACAGGTAGCTAGCTATCCAATGGAACATTATTAGAACACACACTTTGAAGACTTTTTACATTTATTCTGGATAATAGTAAAATGGTTCCTTTTTATGCCTGCTTGTTATTGTGTGAATTCCAGACAAATGGTGGCACGAAGTTTGTTGGACACACTTAAAGCTGTAAATGAGGATGAGCGGGACTGTATCACTGTCTTGGAGAGAGTGGGCCGACTGGCCGATGACTCAGGTAAGACCCCATTGCTGAATGACATGTGTCTGTTTCATATTTAACGGCTCACTGAATTGAAAACGCCAAACCTGTGTCTGTCGTGTGTCTGCATGCTCTGGACATGCCCCTATTTCTGTGTCATTAAGTAGCCAGCCTGTTCTCCTTAGCTGGTCACCAGTGCAGAGAGAGGCCTATAAATGTTTGATGGAGCGGTGTATTTAACTGACTGTTTACTGCACCTGGCTGCCATTTCAAACGGGTGAAATGCATTTGGGCCTTACTTTTACAGCCGGTCCCTGTTCAACCCCCCCCCTTGGCCCTAACCCTTCGATGTTTGTAGATCTGTAAGGTGAAGGCATGCTAAGGAATATAGCAGAAGGTGCACCACTGCTTCTACCTATCCAAGTTTCAAATTTTGATGTCATGTGCACAAGTACAGTGAAATGCCTTTTTTGCAAGCTCTAAATCCAACACTAATCAATGTAGTACTAAAAATAACATAAGGTAGAACAAAAATGAGAAAGAAAGTAAGCAATATACAGGATCAGTTCCAATACCATATTTATACTGAACAAAAATATAAACGCAACAATTTAAATTATTTTACTGAGTTACAGTTCATACGAGGAAACCAGTCCAATTGAAATAATTAAATTCAATAGGTCCTAATCTATTAATTTCCCATGACTGGGAATACAGATATGCATCTGCCTCACAATGGGCCTCGGGATCTGGTCACAGTATATCTGTGCATTCAAATCCATAAAATGCAATTGTTGTCAGCAGCTTATGCCTGCCCATACCATAAACCCACCGCCACCATGTGGCACTCTTAACACAACATTAACATCATCTGTGGTTTTCAGTTGTGAGGCCAGTTGGACATACTGCCAAATTCTCTAAAATGACGTTGGAGGCAGCTTATGGTAGAGAAATTGATGTTCCTGCAGTCAGCATGCCAATTTGTACGCTCCCTCAATACTTGAGACATCTGTGGCATTTTTGTGACACAACTGCACATTTTTAGTGGCCTTTCATTGTCCCCAGCACAAGGTGCGTCTGTGTAATGATCATGTGACATATCAAGAAGCTGATTCAACTACATCTGTCAGGTGGATGGATTATTTTGGCAAAGAAGAAATGCTCACTAACAGGGATGTAAACACATTTCTGCATAACATTTGAGAGAAGCTTTTTGTGCGTATGGAACATTTCTGTGATCTTTTATTTCAGCTCATGAAACATGGGACAAATACTTTACGTAGTCTGTGTAGCCATTTTGTTAGCTATTTATCAGTCTTATGGCTTGGGGATAGAAGCTGTTCAGGAGCCTGTTGGAGAGACATTGAAGTGTTAGGGCCATGGGGATGTGGTAGGGTTTAGGAAATGGATTGGGTGTTATTAGCTGGGATAACTCAGTTTTTTTTTGTACGTTCTCTGAATGTAGGATAGTGGACTAGCAGTGTCCTTGCAAGCGCAGGGCATGATAGCGTAATGCAGTAGCCAGTCAATCAAATTTATTTATAAAACCCTTCTTACATCAGCTGATGTCACAGTGCTGTACAGAAACCCAGCCTAAAACCCCAAACAGCAAGCAATGCAGGTGTAGAAGCACTGTGGCTAGGAAAAACTCCCTAGAAAGGCCAGAACCTAGGAAGAAACCTAGAGAGGAAACAGGCTATGAGGGGTGGCCAGTCCTCTTCTGGCTGTGTCGGGTGGAGATTATAACAGAACTTAAGCCCTGCTTAATTGTGCATGCCTACATTAGAACAGCAACCAGTGCCCTCAACCCTGGAGTACACTGACCAGAGGGGACCTTAGTCAGTCAGTCAGTGGACATGTTTTAAAACAACTTCGTCATGAACATCGTTAATAAAATAAAAAGTGTTTCCCCTAGTGTTTCAAAGGTGGGTGTGCTTTTGGGCAAGCCTGGGAAATATTCTACTCTATTTATTAGTGGATTGATGTATTTCATTCAAATGTAGGCCTACCTAAATTCACATCAGAAGTTAAGAAAATGTAACTATTTCTGCAGACAATCTCTCTCTGTCAGGACAAATTATATCCTCCCTATGGACAGAGGGGGATATCATTATATTTGTCCGGAGAGATTGTGTCCCCAAAGTCCTTTTTTAAATGACCAAAGGCTCTGGTTTCATCATCCAGCCAGGGTTCACTCATGGTTGAGCACTTGTGCTGCTGTCTGATGAAACCAGATAATTTTGTTTTTAAAGGGCCTTTGATCTTCAGACTTCATTGGGCCCTTTTCTACTGATTATATATATATTGGATGACCTCTCTCTTTCAGAGCCCACTGTAAGAGCAGAGCTAATGGAGCAAGTTCCTCACATCGCCATTTTCTGTCAAGAGAACAGACCTTCCATTCCGTTTGCCTTCTCTAAATACTTGCTACCGATCGTCGTGAGATACCTGGCTGACCAGAACAACCAGGTAAAGGAGGCGTGTGACAATTCATTACATTATCCCTCTGTGTTGTTTATCATAAACTCAGCAAAAAAAGAAATGTCCCTTTTTCAGGACCCTGTCTTTCAAAGATAATTTGTAAAACATCTTCACAGATCTTCATTATAAAGGGTTTAAACACGGTTTTCCATGCTTGTTCAATGAACCATAAACAATTAATGAACATGTACCCGTGGAACGGTCGTTAAGACACTAACAGCTTACAGACGGTAGGCAATTAAGTTCAGTTATGAAAACTTAGGACACTAAAGAGGCCTTTCTATTGACTCTGGAAAAACACCAAAAGAAAGATGCCCAGGATCCCTGCTCATCTGCATGAACATGCCTTAGGCATGCTGCAAGGAGGCATGAGGACTGCAGATGTAGCCAGGGCAATAAATTGCAATGTCGGTACTGTGAGACGCTTAAGACAGCTCTACAGGGAGACAGGACGGACAGCTGATCGTCCTTGCAGTGGCAGACCACGTGTAACAACACCTGCAAAGGATCGGTACATCAAAACATCACACCAGCAGGACAGGTACAGGATGGCGACAACAACTGTCCGAGTTACACCAGGAAAGCACAATCCCTCCATCAGTGCTCAGACTGTCCGCAATAGCCTGAGAGAGGCTGGACTAAGGGCTTGTAGGCCTGTTGTAAGGCAGGTCCTCACCAGACATCACCGGCAACAAGGTCGCCTATGGGCACAAACCATCCTCCTCCCTCATGTGGTACCTTTCCTGCAGGCTCATCCTGAATGACCCACCAGCCATACTGCTCGTTATGTGCGTGATTTCCTACAAGACAGGAATGTCAGGGTTCTGCCATGGCCAGCGAAGAGCCCGGATCTCAATCCCATTGAGCACCTCTGGGACCTGTTGGATCGGAGGGTGAGGGCTAGAGCCATTCCCCCCCCAGAAATGTCCGGGAACTTGTAGGTTTCTTGGTGGAAGAGTGGGGTAACATCTCACAGCAAGAACTGGCACATCTGGTGCAGTCCATGAGGAGGAGATGCACGGCAGTACTTAATGCAGCTGGTGGCCACACCAGATACTGGCTGTTACTTTTGATTTTGATTCCCCCCCCCCCCCCCCCTTTGCTCAGGGACACATTATTCCGTTTGTTGGTCACATGTCTGTGGAACTTGTTCAGTTTATGTCTGATTTTTTAAATCTTATGTTCATACAAATATTTACACGTTAAGTTTTCTGAAAATAAACGCAGTTGACAGTGAGAGGACGTTTCTTTTTTGGCTAAGTTTACCTGTTCAAATTTTCAGATGCCTGTATATGGCCATTGACACATGTTACATGTACCCCTATTTAACTTTTTTGAATGGTGAATTAAGCTGCGAAAAGAAACATTTCATTGCAACTCTAATATTTTACTAATGTTATTAATAACTTCTATATAGTGATTGTGATGTCTCCCTAGGTCAGAAAGACCAGCCAGGCAGCCCTGCTCGTACTGCTGGAGCAGGAGCTGATTGAGAGGGGGGACATTGAGACCCTGGTGTGCCCTGTCCTGGTGGACTTGACCGCCCCGGACAGCAACGACGACGTCAAAACAGAAGCCATGGCCGTGAGTCACGTGACCAAGGAGATGTCTGAAATGGCATCCTATTCCCTATATAGTGCACTACTTAAGTACGTTTTTATGGGTTCTGGTCAAAAGTAGTGCACTACATAGGGAATAGGGTTTTATTTCAGAAGCACGAGTGTGAGGAAATGTAGTATGGAGCAGTTTATTCGTAACATGATGCTCACATGTTTTTATATTACCAAGCAATCAGTGTGCCACTTTAAGATATGCTACTTTAAAACATTAGCATTTTATGTCATGAGGTTGACCCCTTTGTTTTATCTGGCTTGCTATTTACAATAGCTGTGATATACAGGGGTAGGCTGCAGCCAGCATTCAAATTGTTTGTCCTCCTGCAGATAGTGCAAGGCAAGAGTATTTCAAGGCTGTCCGTAGGACACAGGTAGTCTTTTTGTGATGTGGCCAAACTTCCATGCGGTGTGAAGAGGATGCTGACAGACTTGATTTTTTTGTCTGCATATGTGTGTAGATCATCTGTAAGATGGCCCCCATGGTGGGCAAGGACATCACCGAGCGCCTCTTCCTGCCCCGCTTCTGTGAGATGTGTTGCGACTGCAGGATGTTCCACGTACGCAAGGTCAGTAGAGTCTAGGGTTGTGTTCATTCGCCACCAAATGGATGAAAACAAACTGAAACACGAGGGACTACCTGAAATTGTTATGTTACAATTTTTTACGCTTTCTGTTGTGTGCCGTAATGAACACAGCCTTGGATTAGACCACTCCCAGGCAGTGGTTGTCCCACTGTCTATGGGGACTGAACACACTCAGACTTTCTCACATGTAGTATTGGTCTTTTCAGCGATTTTGTTTAATGTATTGTTACATCTGCGTGGGCTTTGAGTCAATGTTTTAGATGTTTGTTTTTTCTGTGTTTTATGGCAGGTTTGTGCAGCAAACTTTGGCGACATTTGCAGTGTTGTCGGAGGAGATGCGACAGAGGAACTCCTGGTACATGTTGACCTCTTTTGGTTTCATTCTCAGCCAACTGACTTGTTAGCCTTGTCACACCAGGGTTTATTCACATGAGTAATCTGACAGTCAGAAGCTACTATTGCTCCTAATGTCGTTCCCAACTGCCACTGTATTGTCAGTATTTTTCTGCACACTGTGTATTGTTCTCTGTTGCAACTGTATTGTGGCATTGATTGTAACGGGTGACACATTGACTCTCTCTCTCTCTCTCTGTGAGACTCCACTTGGCCCTGTGCGACAAGGAAAGGGCATTTCAAGCTCTGACTAACTGAAAAAAAAATGTCTGCCTTCCCTTTCTCTCCCACCTCTTTCCTGTCCAGCTGCCCCGCTTTTTCCAGCTCTGCTCGGACAACGTGTGGGGGGTGAGGAAGGCCTGTGCTGAGTGCTTCATGACCGTTTCCTCGTCCACCTCGCAGGAAGTGCGCAGGACCAAGCTCTCCTCGCTCTTCATCAGCCTCATCAGTGACCCCTCCCGTTGGGTGAGCACTCAACAGAAAGGAGGATTTCTGCCATTTGGCAACCCACAACCTGAGGGGGTATCTTACGAAGCAATCTAGATCTACTCTGGGTTTTCAAAAGCTAACCAGCTTGTTAGCTTGACATTCCAGTTCAGGTTTCATCCGTACGACGACGGTGGATATTGCTCGTCCAGCCTGCCGTTTCACTCTAGCAGGCTTGTAACTGTGCATGCATGTTGCACGTGGCTAGTCGAATACTCAACTCTTCATTGAGACAATGCTGAACATTGATCTATGGGCGAGTCAGTGCCACATTTAAATTTGTGCTGAAATGAAAGTTATATTGCAAATTCATCAGGCGATGGTGTGAAATAGGCTTGTTGAAGTGCTGACTTTGGTGTGCTTATTAATGCACAACCACTTTTCCCTTATTCCTACCGATAAAATGATTGAATTCCTTAAAGGTCTTTCTGTGCGTGAAGTTTAAAAGGTGTTCTGTCATCACTAAATCTGTAATGTGATGTAATTTTTAACATACAAAAAAACCTTTTTGATTTAATGAAATATTTAATCAGTCAGAGGGAGGGAATCTGATTTCATTGGTCCTCAACTCATGGCTCAGTCATTTCATTCAGGTTAAGTGGAGTTAGCCTTCCCCGGAGCATGTTAGTTCTGAAGAATTTGTTGCCATAGAAATTTACCTGACCTAAAAGTCAGCCACTTTCGTATGACCTGTTATCATGTGTTTACCTTGCTAACTCTTCAAACCTGCTTCGTAGGATACCCCTCCATTGGTAAATACTTTTAGCATAGGCCTTAAACATTGACCTGGGGCTAGAATGCCATTGTTAATGCTGCAGGTAAATAACTCTTTAGAGAAAATGTGTTTTACTGCAAGGCCTGGTGGTGGTAGTGATTATTTAACAATAGTTAGCCCAGTTTTCCCACCATTATGGAAAATTGACAGGATGTTTTTTTAATTCTATTTTTTTAAGCACTCTGCCTTCTTATTTGAACTCACAGCTTGGCTACTTCTCTACAATAGTGTCTGCTAAATGAGTGTAAGTAAGTGTCGTACTCATTTGTTCCTGGACCTCTTGTCTCTTACTGTGTGTGTCTCTCAGGTGCGTCAGGCTGCCTTCCAGTCACTGGGCCAGTTCATCTCCACGTTCGCCAGCCCTAACAGTGTGGGCCACTACTTCAGAGAGGGGGAGGTGGGCGAGTGTTACTGTGTCCACCCACAGAACAGGTGCAGCCATTGTTGGCCTTTTTGAGCAGGCATCTAAAAGGGAATTTACATGAATGGCTGGATCCTTTCATTCTGAAGAAAATCCACCAAGATTGAGATTTGAACTGCTTTGTTTGTAACTAACTTCCTTTCTCTCCCCCAGTACTGAGGAGAAACCACGGAACCCGGAGACTACAGACCTCTCCCTAAGGGCTAACACAGAGAATTACTCTCAGAGGCAGGGGGAGGACATGCCTGCATGCACAAATGGCAACCAAGAGGAGGGTTGTCCACAACAGGACTGCGTTTCGACAGGCCACCTGGGGGAGGGGGTGTTGTGCCGGACAGAGGAGGTAGGAGGAGTGGATGTGGCAGAGGAGGGGGGTGGGGAGCAGGCGGCAGACGGTGGACCGTGCTGCGAGGATGCCGACATAGTTCCAGAGTGCCTCTGTGGCGAGAAGAGCAAGAAGGAGCCTTCCTCGCTAACCCCCGACTCCTCCGACACAGTAGGGGCTCGGGAGGAGGAGGAAGCCCCTTCAGGGGAGACTGAGAATGAGCCACAGCCACCTGAGAAGCACACAACCTCTAATGAGAAGGATGACTCGCCAGCAGACATATCTGAGCCTTCATCTTTGTCTGAGCCAGTAGAGGAATCCCCCTCTGTCAGTCCTCAGGACAGTATTCCAGAGCAGGAGCTCTACAACTCCTTCCACTTCTGGAGGATGCCCATTGCTGAGATGGACCTGGACATTGAGCTGCTCCAGCATGGGGAAAGTTGCCAGCAGGAGTCTCCCAGTCCCAGTCACGGCAAGACTAAGGCCTCGGCACCCGTCCTGGACCGGAAACAGCTGGAAGAGTTGATTGAAAACCTGGAGCCTCATATTGATGACCCTGACGTGAAAGGTGAGCTTTGTGTGTGTCTATGAAGCTTTACTTCACTATTAGAGGTTTACACTACAGCTATAAGCTGCTTACTTAAACACCATATAATTTAACTCGAGGTGGTTATTTTGGTCACTGTTGAAATACGTGGGGTTGTGTCCATTCAGAGACAGTGGCTATTAGTGTGTTGTAGGCTGTATGTAATTCCGTTAGGAAGAAGTTGTCATGGAGTGTGAATTCCCTTGGGCAATAAAGTGACAACCTGTATTTTCCAAGCTAACCCCAGCAATGTTTCACAGGTAGTTTTGGGTGATAGAGCTCAGAGGCTAGCGCTATAGGCCAACGCTTTGAGAGGTTGGACCTCGAGTCCATTTAACTGTGTTATCGGTGGAAGGAAACCCTTGATGTCGCTTTGGCATGTGAGGTTAGCACTGAAGTTAGCAGCCGGCTGGCGCCTGGCTATTCTACACAATACAAACGGGAGGATATTTTTGGGCCCGATTTTGAAAGGGACTGAGAGGCAGTAAATCAAAAAAAAATGTGAGAGGTGTGTACCGGTATATCAATGTCATGAATCACACAATGAAACTAAGGGCCTTGTCAGAGGTTACCAAAAGGCACTGGAAAGAAGCTTCAAACTAAAGCTGTTGCTTTATGACAAACGGCTTTTCCTGCAATCCTCTTGTATTTGTGAGCCTACTTTTGCTGCCTGTAGATGCAATCCATCATACTGCATGGAAAGAGAACTCAACTAATAGGCCAGGCCTATACTACAGATCACCACTGTGTGGGAAATACCATTATAGCAGTTCAATTCCAGAGGAGTCTCCTGAGATTTGCCGTTTCTAAAAATGGGGCACACATGACTTTAAATCTCTACATGATCTTGCACTAGTGGCATGTAAAAAATGCATTGGTTTGACGAACAATGCATATTCAACTTGGTTGTGTTAGGGTTGGGCGGGATCCAGATTTTCATACTGTTTCTGTACCATACTGGGGGTGTACGGTATTACCAAATGTGCGCAGAAGGGGCGCTATTTCAACAACAAATAGCTGGAGCACTGAGCTGGATGTAATTTAACACATCTTAGATTTCTTATAGTTCGACTTAATTTATAGTAATAAGCAGTGGCATAGCAAGCGCCTCCACAGCCCCTGCGAGGCGGGATTGCTCCCAACCCCAAAAAACAGGCGCACATACAGTACCAGTCAAAAGTTTGGACACAGCTACTCATTCAAGGGTTAATCTTTTTTACTATTTTCTACATTGTAGAATAGTAGTGAAGACATCAAAACTATGAAATAACACATGAAATCATGTAGTAACCAAAAAAGTGTTCAACGAAAATGTTTTCTTCAAGGAGGCACATTGATGACAGCTTTGCACACTTGGCATTTCCTCATGAGGACCACCACAGGAAAGATCCAGAGTTACCTCTGTTGTGGAGGATAAGTTCATTAGTTACCTGCACCTTGGATTGCAGCCCAAATAAATACTTCAGAGTTCAAGTAACAGACACACCTCAACATTAACTGTTCAGAGGAGACTGTGAATCAAGTTTCATGGTCGAATTGCTGCAAAGAAACCACTACTAAAGGACACCGATAAGAAGAGACTTGCTTGGGCCAAGAAACATGACCAATGGACATCTGTTCTGAGTTCCAAATTTGAGATTTTTGGTTCCAACCACCGTGTCTTTGCGGGTAGGTAAACGCATGTGTGGTTCCCACCGTGAAGCATGGCGGTGGTGTGGTGGTGCTTTACTGGTGCCACTGTCTGTGATTTATTTACTTTGAAGAATCGCAAATATATTGGGATTTTTGGTTTCTACATGATTCCATATTTGTTATTTCATAGTTTTGATGACTTCCCTATTATGCTACAATGTAGAAAATAGTATAAATACAGAACTGTTGAATGGGTAGGTGTACAAACTTTCGACTGGTACTGTATATATCTATACAGTGCCTTCGGAAAGTATTCAGACCCCTTTACTTTCCCCACATTTTGTTACATTACAGCCTTATTCTAAAATGTATTAAATCGTTTTTAATCAATCTAGTAGAGTATGCAGTGATACGTTTAAATAATTTGCCCATAATAAGAGCATCTAAACTAAAGGCTTTAAGGAAGTGGCTGCTGCGTTCATATACAGTCGTGGCCAAAAGTTGAGTGACACAAATATAAATTTTCAGTCTGCTGCCTCAGTTTGTATGATGGTAATTTGCATATACTCCAGAATGTTATGAAGAGTGACCAGATTAATTGCAAAGTCCCTCTTTGCCATGCCAATGAACTGAATCCATCAAAAGCATTTCCACTGCATATCAGCCCTGCCATAAAAGGACCAGTTGACATCATGTCAGTGATTCTCTCGTTAACACAGGTGTGAGTGTTGACAAGGACAAGGCTGGAGATCACTCTGTCATGCTGATTGAGTTTAAATGACAGACTGGAAGCTTCAAAAGGAGGGTGGTGCTTGGAATCATTGTTCTGCCTCTGTCAACCATCGTTATCTGCAAGGAAACGTGTGCCGTCATTGCTTTGCACAAAAAGGGCTTCACATGCAAGGATATTGCTGCCTATAAGATTACAAATAAATCAACCATTTATCGGATCATCAAGAACTTCAAGGAGAGCGGTTCAATTGTTGTGATGAAGGCTTCAGGGCGCCCAAAAAAGCCCAGCAAGCGCCAGGACCGTCTTCTAAAGTTGATTCAGCTGTGGGATCGGGGCACCACCAGTACAGAGCTTGCTCAGGAATGGCAGCAGGCAGGTGTGAGTGCATCTGCACGCACAGTGAGGCAAAGACTTTTGGAGGATGGCCTGGTATCAAGAAGGGCAGCAAAGAAGCCACTTCTCTCCAGGAAAATCATTGGGGACAGACTGATATTCTGCAAAATGTACAGGGATTGGACTGCTGAGGATGCAGGTAAAGTCATTTTCTCTGATTGTTTGGGGTTGATTGTTTGGGGTATCCAGAAAAAAGCTTGTCCGGAGAAGACCAGGTGAGAGCTACCATCAGTCCTGTGTCATGCCAACTGTAAAGCATCCCTCAGCCAAAGCCAAAGCCCACTCAGCCAAGGGAGTGGGCTCACTCACAATTTTGCCTAAGAACACAGCCATGAATAAAGAATGGTACCAACACATCCTCCGAGAGCAACTTCTCCCAACCATCCAGGAACAGTTTGGTGCCGTACAATGCCTTTTCCAGCACCTTGCCATAAGGCAAAAAAGATAACAAGTGGCTTGGGGAACAAAACATCAATATTTTGGCTCCATGGCCAGGAAACTC
This sequence comes from Oncorhynchus mykiss, assembly GCF_013265735.2. NCBI lineage: Eukaryota > Metazoa > Chordata > Actinopteri > Salmoniformes > Salmonidae > Oncorhynchus > Oncorhynchus mykiss. The sequence continues at coordinate 19,740,186 of NC_048579.1, forward strand.
CTCAGACCTTAATCCCGTTGAGAACTTGTGGTCAATCCACAAGAGGCGAGTGGACAAACAAAAACCCACACATTCTGACAAACTCCAAGCATTGATTATGCAAGAATGGGCTGCCTTCGGTCAGGATGTGGCCCAGAAGTTAATTGACAGCATGCCAGGGCGGATTGCAGAGGTCTTGAAAAAAAAAGGGTCAACACTGCAAATATTGACTCTTTGCATCAACTTCATGTAATTGTCAAAAGCCTTTGACACCTATTGAATGCTTGAAATTATACTTCAGTATTCCATAGTAACGTCTGACAAAAATATCTAAAGACACTGAAGCAGCAAACTGTGACACAAATATTAATTTCCATTCTCAACTTTTGGCCACAACTGTAGATGTCACCATAGTCTAGCACCGACGGTGACTGAATAATCTGCTTTCTACTACAAACTTTGATCATTTGAATCAGCTGTGTAGTGTTAACTAAAACGTGCACCGCTTGGGGTCCCGAGGACAGAGTTAGGAAACCCTGCTATAGGAGAAGCCCATTTTGATTCTCAGCTTATTAACTAACTCATCAATATGCATTTTAAAAGACAGCTTTTCATCTGTCCAGATGCCCAAATATTTGTAAGCAGGCACACGATCAATACTGATGCCCTCCAAAGTACGTATGCTTAAATCGGCAGTTATTTTTGTTTATGCGCTCTAGAGAACATGCATTTAGTTTACCTGCATTTACCTCACTTCAGGTCAGTGTTTCTAATACAATATAGGCATAATGTATTTCGGATAGAGCCGGGCCAACCGTGGGGGAAATGGCATACACAACAGCATCATCGGCATGATGGTTACAAGTTTGTACAGACAAGTCGATATTGTTAATGTAAGAAGTACAGGACCCAGAATCGACCCATTTGGTACACCTTTCATAATATCTAGGAATACTGGATACACAATAAAGCTGAGCTATCTGACGCACAGATGAAGGCCTACTGTTGTCTAATGAAGGATGTGTAAATACGGCACAGAACGCCTGTTTGACTGACACACACACAGGCCTCAAAGTTTATACACTCTCATCCATGTCTCCCTTTCCTTCCCTCCCTGCAGCACAAGTGGAAGTCCTGACGGCTGCTCTGAGAGCCACCACCATGGACTCTCACCTAGAGGATGCCTTTCTGGAGCCCCGGGACAGCAAGGGGGGACACCACCACGACAACCCCTTTGGAGTGCACCAAATGCCCCTCATAGGAGACCACTCAGACATGGAGGTGAGGGGGAATGGGTGGTGGAGACCTACCTTTTTGGGGTGGGGGGGGTGATGTCACGCCTTTTAGAGAAAAGGGTACAGGGTTGTCATGTTTGACCGTGGTTCATCTTGGTGTGTATCTGTGTAGAGCCGAACCTCGACCCTGCAGATAAGCCACGGTGATGACTCTGAGTTGAGCGACAGCAGCTTCAGTCCAGAGGATGAGAAGAAATCCAAGCATCAGGACGTGATCCCCCAGGCCCTGCTGGACCAGTACCTGTCCATGACAGACCCTTCCAGAGCCCAGACGGTGGACATGGAGATCGCCAAGCATTGTGCCTACAGCCTGCCCGGTGTGGCCATGACCCTGGGCAGACAGAACTGGCACTGCCTCCGGGATACCTACGAGACCCTGGCCTCCGACATGCAGGTAGGTCTACACTCTTTCTTTCTACGTCTCCCGTACACACGCCCTCTGTCAATTCCACTGTACACGTTTTAAAGTGGAAGTGTTTTTCTTGTCAAATGTTTGAACTAAGGCGGTGAACACATTCAGTAGAACGCAACATTATGGGACTTTTTTACATAGAAATGTACATAGATTGTGTAGAACCTCGCTCACTTGTAGATTTGGTTCTATTCAGATCAGCTCTAATGGCAACGTTTCTACATTATCTGAACTAACCCCTGGTGTGGTTAGCATGTAGCGGTGTAATCCCCTGTGCTCTCTGTCACTGGTCTATTTCCAGTGACAGAGACAGGACCTAGACAGGAGCATGGGCAGGTTTACTTATTTCTGCTGCTCCTCCAGCACCTTTTTTTAAATTCGTGTTTCTCCAAAGCCCCATGTGTGGATCTTATTTTAGCTTGTTGGGTTCCCAACTGCAGTTCTCAAAAACAAGCTCCTGTCCCTTCACCATTCAGTCATCAACCCCAGATTTTGCATGCCTGCAAAGGACCACCTTTTTCCTCAGGTGCTGTAGCCCAAAGGGCTTGACTCCCCCACCCATGTGAGGCCTGTCTATGCGTCTGCTGCTGTCTCCACCTGGCCGCTCCCTGTGTTCCACACACACTCCTACCAGGGTTTCCGTTAGGAAAATGTAGAGCTGGACATTTGACCTGCAGCATTTTAGTCTACTGGTCATTTTGAGAAATTTACCGGACCCATATGCATTGGGTGCGTAACCCGTTTAGGGCGTCCACCCACAGTGTTTAGACTGACAGAAATCAGATTTAGATTATGGTCATTCATATTAACAGAACATGTCAAGGATGCAACGATGTCCAGTCCTTACCTAATTCTGATGCACACTTTGAAGACACTAGAATAACTGTCCACATTTACTTTTCCTCAGCCAACAAGATGAGTAATGAACAACAAAATCACTAGGCTATGTCAATCTACTATCCCCCACAGTAGAAAAGTTGACCTATTCCATTGGTCAGCTTGTTGAGAACGAAATGGCCTATTCCTAACAGACTTTGGGACAGTTGTGGGATGATAGATCCCAAATTCATACAACCAGTAGCCTAGGCTACATTTAAAAAAACAATTAGTCTGCAGTAGATCAGAACCTTTATCTTATTGTTGATAAACTGTTATTTATTCACATTATAAGCGCACAAGGCGGTAAGCTATGCTCAAATGTTCGTTCCGTAATGCAATTAGCGGGACTCTTCAAAAGAGCTGCAGTTTCATGTGACCGATGAAAATATCTATTAGAAATGTAGAGAGAAAGGAGTACCTAATATGCAACAGCTACATGGGTTGCTAATGCGACTAGGATTGTGCCTTTGGCTACAGGACAATGAAAGTTTTTTTTTAAATAACATTTCCTACACAAATATGGTCTGATTTTGGCAAGGCTACTTTGAAGCAAGGTAAGACATGCCTCGTATGTAGTAAAACCGTTCAGGTTTAAAACAATTAAGTATATGTTTTCAAAATGCATACTGCCTTTCACTCATTGCAAAGTGGTGTGTTGGTGTGTGATGAAGCCTGTTTTCTGTTGCCTTTGCATTTGCTGTTTGAGATGCTGTAGCAGCAGCTCTCGCGCTGACAGATTTTCTGCTCAAAGGGTCTCTGTATTCTGTACGTGTGTGATGATAAAATAAGATGCGTAAGGAATATTCTGTACATGTGCCAATTTAATCTCACTAAATTATGCAAATGAGCCTATAGGCAGATTTTTAAAAATTGCATGACCAGTCAATGTATTTCCATCGATGAATAGCCAAAAGCATTGTTTCGCAGTGGATTTTTTTTTTGTTCTTCTCCCGGACAATTGGCCTGGTCAATTTGATCAGCTTTTCGAAAAAAGAATTACCGGCTAACGGAATCCCTGACTCATACACACCCTTTAACACATCTGGGCCTGCCTGGCCTCTAATATCTGTCCCTCTCCCTCCCCCAGTGGAAGGTGCGTCGGACGCTGGCCTTCTCCATCCACGAGCTGGCCCTGATCCTGGGGGACCAGCTGACAGCAGCTGACCTGGTGCCCATCTTCAACAGCTTCCTCAAGGACCTGGACGAGGTGCGGGTAGGGGTCCTCAAACACCTCTACGACTTCCTCAAGGTCAGTCAGCAGATCAGTGTAAAGAATGAATATTGCTCTAGAGTACCATGTCTTCTTAGATCTCTGTATTATTAGAATGGATAGCTAGCCTGTCATTGCCCAGTGGTTGGCCCATTCACATCCCTGCTTTCTGTTGATTTATCAATTGGTTGACTGCAGCTGAAATGTTTCTACTGTTCCAAATGGCTCATATTTCCAATAGTGCTGCTGTGTGTGATGGTATCTAGGGACACCTGCAGTATCTTCTGTTATGCAGTGTAGAGTTCACTGTTCTGCTGTGTGGTCAAAGAGCTTCTTTCACCCCACCCCCCTTTCATCCTCTATCGCTCATTCCTTCCCTTGTTCTCTGTCAGCACTCACCCTGTCCCTCTCCCTCTAGCTGCTGCACCAGGAGACGCGGCGTAAATACCTGTACCAGCTCCAGGAGTTCCTGGTTACAGACAACAGCCGAAACTGGCGCTTCCGATCAGAGCTGGCTGAGTAGGTTATCCGTCTGTTACCACACTTTATTAATCCACTGATTTTCCCTGTGAACTTAGTTGTCACACATACCTTTACCACCCAGACAAATGGTGGTAGCCCTAGGTATTGTTTGCGCTCTCAGACCTACAGTAAATATGAGGAGCGTCAGTTGTGCCAATGCCTTCCTTTACTGTGTGTAGGTGAGAGTTAAACATAGATATAGCCTTTTGAAAGATTGACTCTTGGTGACATTTGGTTCTCTGGGTAATCTCTCTTTTTGAAAGCTGACCAGTGAGTGACCTTCCCCTCTGTGTTCTCAGACAGCTGGTGCTGCTACTGGAGTTGTACAGTGGTCAGGATGTGTATGACTACCTTCGTCCCCTGTCCTTCAGCCTGTGTACGGACCGAGTGTCCTCTGTACGCTGGACCTCCTACAAACTGGTACGTCACCCAGACAGCTCCCTCCAAAATGGGCTCCGCCCTGTTTTTCAGACTTTCTGTGAAGAAAAAAAATCTGGTCTCTCTTTTTTTGTCTTGTATCATATAATTGAAATGGACTTGTAGCTTTTCATGTTGGGCCATTTATATTTCAAATAAATATTTTCCCCTTACCACTTCCACACATGAACATCTCATGTTTTGGTCAATTTTTATACACTGAACAAAAATCAAATGCAACGAAGTGTTGGTCCCATGTTTCATAAGATTCCAGAATTCTATATATGTACAAATAAGTTTGTGTACAAATAAGTTTACTTGTTTGTGAGCATTTCTCCTTTGCCAAGATAATCCTTACAGGTGTGGCATATCAAGAAGCTGATTTAACAGCATGATCATTACACAGGTGCACCATATGCTGTGGACAGTAAAAGGCTTCTCTAAAATGTGCAGTTTTGTCACACAACTGATTGTCACAGATGTCTCAAGTTTTGAGGGAGTTTGCAATTGGCATGCTGGCTGCAGAAATGTCAACCAGAGCTGTTGCCAGAGAATTGGATGTTCATTTAAGTCTGAGATGAATCCCTTTTGTGGGGGATGAACTCATTCTGATTGGCTGGGCCTGGCTCCCCAGTGGGTGGGCCTATGCACTTACAGGCCCAGCCATGGCTGCGCCCCATAGCTTAGGATCAAATTAGTTTCATTTGACTGATTTCCTTAGTTTATGTAACTCAGCAAAATCTTAAATTGTTGCGTTTTTATATTTTTGGTGTGTTTAAAAAAATATATATATTGACTAATACTAGTCAAAGTTTGGACACCTGGTTCGGGTTTTTCTTCATTTTTACTGTTTTCTACATTAGTATAATAGTGAAGACATCAACTATCAAATAACACATGGAATCATGTAGTAACTTAAACAAATCAAAATATATTTTTATATTTGAGATTCATCAAAGTTGCCACCCTTTGCCTTAATGACAGCTTTGAACAATTTTGGCATTCTCTCAACCAGTTTCACCTGGAATGCTTTTCCAACAGTCTTGAAGGAGTTCTCACATATGCTGAGCACACAGGCTTCTTTTCCTTCACTCTGCAGTCCAAATCATCTCAAACCTTCTGTTGGGTTGAGGTCAGGTAATTATGGAGGCCAGGTCATCTGATGCAGCACTCCATCACTCTCCTTGGTCAAATAGCCCTTATACAGCCTGGAGGTGATCATTGTCCTGTTGAAAAACAATGATAGTCCCACTAAGCACAAACCAGATAGGATGGCGTACCGCTGCAGAATGCTGTGGTAGCCATACTGGTTAAGTGGGCCTTGAATTCTAAATAGATCACAGACAGTGTCACCAGCAAAGCACCTCCACCATCACACCTACTCATCAGGCCAAAGGACAGATTCCCACCAGTCTGATGTCCATTGCTTGTGTTTCTTGGCCCAAGCAAGTCCTGTTCTTATTGGTGTCCTTTGGTAGTAGTTTCTTTGTAGCAATTTGTCCATGAAGGCCTGATAGTCTCCTCTGAACAGTTGATTTTGAGATGTGCATTTTACTTGAACTCTGTAGCATTTATTTCTGCTGCAATCTGAGGCTGGTAACTAATGAACTTATCCTCTGCAGTATATGTAACTCTGGGTCTTCCTTTCCTGTGGTGGTCCTCACGAGGGCCAGTTTCATCATAGTGCTTGATGCTTTTTGTGACTGCACTTGAAGAAACTTTCAAAGTTCTTAATCTTCCAGATTGACTGACCTTCATGTCTTAAAGTAATGGACTGTTGTTTCTCTTTGCTTATTTGAGCTGTTCTTGCCACAGTATGGACTTGGTCTTTTACCAAATAGGGCTATTTTCTGTATACCGTCACAATACAATTGATTGACTCAAACGCATTAAGAAGGAAAGAAATTCCACAAATTTGCTTTTAACAAGGCACACCTGTTAATTTAAATGTATTCCAGGTGACTACCTCATAAAGCTGGTTGAGAGAATGCCATGAGTGTGCTAGGCTGTCATCAAGGCAAATGGTGGCTACTTTGAAGAATATAAAATATATTTTGATTTAACACTTATTTGGGGAGGGGGGGTTACTACATGATTCCATTTGATAGTTTTGATGTATTCACTATTATTCTACAATGTAGAAAATAGTGAATATAAAACACTTGAACGAGTGTCAACCTTTGACTGGGTATGTGTGTGTGTGTGTGTGTGTGTGCGCATGCATCACACATTTTAGTAATTCTGCAGACGCTCCTATCCAGAGCGACTCAGTGCACTCATCTTAAGATGGCTAGGTGGGACAACTACATGTCGTAGTAAATTACATTTTTCCTCAAGTAGCTATCAACAATGTCTGTATTCCTTTTGTGCATTGTCAGGTGAGTGAGATCATCAGGAAGGTGGCGTCGTGCCAGGTGCTGCTGGCAGACTTCCTGAGTGAGCTGGTGGACAAGTTCTGCCACTCCCATAAGTGGTCGGGACGACAGGCCTTCACCTTCGTCTGTCAGGTGAGGACATCTTCTCTTCATGTTCGTTATTATTCTCGTCATCTCCTGACCTATCAAACACAATCATCCAGTAACCACAAAACATGACTTTCTACCTTCGCTCAACCCTAGGGTGATTTTGTAAAATATCCTAAAAAATACAATCAAATATGTTCGCCTGTATTTATTTCTCATAAAGTAAGAACATGACACTCAGGTAAAACATTGCTGACATCTGGTCGTTGCTGGGATATCTGCCAAGATTTAATGACGTTTTTTTATTAAGGTCAGTTTTATTGACGGGCCTTTTAGTTTCCATTCTACAATATTATACCGTGAGTGGAGTGGCGCTGGTAGTGAAGAGGACACAGTTTTTCAATGGCCCACTTGACAGTGTACCAAGCACTTTATTTGATTAAATGAATGGCCCCATTCTCCGTCCCACAATGTCTCTTGTGTGGGAGGACAAAGAGATCATGATGCCTCTGAGTGTGTGCGACCGAGAGGTCAAGTGTGTGTGTGTGTGTGTGCACACTTCCTTTTGTTCGGTCTCATTCATGCTCACACATGGTCACATGCTCCCTCTATGTCTCAAACACACTTACCTTCTGCCACTCTCTTGCTCTCAACAAACACACTCTGACCGTCCTCCTTCTCTTTTTGCCTCTGTCAGCTGGTAATTGAGGATGACTGTGTGTCGTTGGAGCAGTTCTCGGAGCACTTGCTGGCCCCTCTGTTACAGCTGGCCTCTGACCCCGTGGCCAACGTCAGGGTGCTGCTGGCCAAGACCATCCGCCAGAGCCTGATGGAGAGAGGTACATGCAACACTGGCATGTTGAGCTTACCAATTCCATAGTTAGTACAAGGACAACAAGCAACTATGACTTAATTTGTTGTGTATTAAACACGAATATATATTTTACACGTCACTCAGTAAGGCCATTCTACTGCCAATGTTTGACTATGGAGGTTGCATTGCTGTTTGCTTGATTTTATACACCTGTCAGCAACCGGTGTGGCTGAACTAGCCGAATCCACTAATTTGAAGGGATGTCCACATACCTTTGTGTATATAGTGGGATAAAATAGACTGACTAAAACCACCCTATGTAATAGCACAGCTAAAAAGTTGTCTTAAGGTCTTTCTTATAAACGTCTATAGTTTGAGGCCCTCAAAGCATAGTATTAGCTAAAGCTAAAATAAACATACGATAAAGCTAAAGATGATGAAATGCTATTTAGCAGACACTTTTATCCAAAGCAACGTAGTCATGCGTGTATAGATTTTACGTATGGGTGGTCCCGGGAATTTAAACCACTACCCTGGAACCACTCAACTCAGATTTGATTGATTGCTGTAACGCAGGAATAATATTTTATTTTTAAAGCCACTTTATTAATCCCCAATGAGGAAACACGGCAAAGACTGCATCAATCTGTAGTGTTACAACATATGTTAATGTTCTCCCAGATTTCGGCAGCTGAACCAATATCACACCTGTCCTCCATGTTTCTCTGTTCTCCCATGCAGAGTACTTCCTGCATTCTGCCAACTCCCACCAGGAGGCGCTGGAGCAGACCCTGGTGGCTCTGCAGATGGACCTGGACAAGGACGTCAAGTACTTTGCCAGCGTTCATCCTGGGAGTACACGCATCAGCGAGGACGCCATGAGCACCACCTCCTCGACCTACTGAGCCCAGAGCACTCCCACCCATCTCTCTAAACACACACTCCATCTGCTCTACTGAACTCAAGCCAGGTAGGGGCTGAGGGCCCTCTTCTACGGGCACTTAGACTTCCATACATACAACCACAAGCAAAGGACCTGCGCAACAACACAAGTTGCCCAATGCAGTACAGCACAACTCGACTCACTACAACCTATTTTTTTTTTTTTTTTTTGTGGTTTGATTATATATTTTTTGCCACAGAAGCCTTAAGTGTCTTCCTTAAACGTGAAAATACTTGAATGTCCAGATGGATTTGGTGAAAAACACAATGCATGGAAAGAAACGCACAGGAAACGGAGCTATAAGGACCATTTCTCCCCCCCGGCTCCTCTCGTTCTCTCACGATAGAATCCTCCCGACTTAGTGGAAAAGCCAGTATCTCACAAGCTTTATGGAAGCACATAGCAGGATGACTCTATCCAACTCAAAATGTTTAAACAATGTTTCTGTAATTGCTTTCCTCCTTTTTGATACTGTATCCTGCATATCAACAAAAAACATCTGTACTATCACAGCCTGGCAGTGGGGGAGCTGTCGGTGGGAAATGCACAGTTTGGAATACAGGGCTCCTGCCTCCATTGTTTTAACTCTAGTGCAGCACATTGTTGTACCCATAGACAGAGGTCCACCCCCTGGCATGCAGGGGGGGTCCTGTTGTCAATGAAAAATAACTATTGTATTTTTTATTAATATTATGGCTGTCTGTTTTGCGGTGTTTAAGCAAGCAGAGATCCAATTGTAAAAGGTCAGCACACACTCACTTGAAACGGGGTATTTTAACCTGAGAATAAAATACTGCGACCCCCCCCCCCCCCCCACCCCTTCCGTTCTCCTTTTTGCTTTGTCCCTCCCTTCTCTCCCTTATACCCTACCTGTACATATCTCTAGTAACCTTTTTCCATTTTGATCATGAATAGAATTGTGATACAATTTTGTTCTGTTTTACCTTTCTCAACATGAAATGAAATAAAAAGCAGGCACTAAAACTTGTAGATGTATTTGGTTTGTGTGTAGAGGGATGGGGACTGAGGCTCGAACAGATTTCTCATGACTTAAAGGGGAATTTCACTCAAACTATATTTTAGTATGTGTTTCATTAGTCCACTGATACAGTCCCAAAATGACTGCTGACATGCAAAACAAGATATTGGGACATTTTAAGAAATTCTCATGGTGATGTGGCTGGAGACACTTCTTAAAAGAACCAATATCTTGACAACTTGACTGCTGACATGCAAAACATTTGAGTAATATTACTTTTTAAGGCTAAAAAGGATTTTTGTGCACAACCGGTACCATGCCTTGGCTGGGATTCAATCAGATCGTGGATTATAGGCATTGCGGTTTTTAAAGGCAATGTTCGTGGAGATCCCATTTACGGTAAATGCTGCATATGTCGGCTCAATCGGAAATTGCCTTAAAGCTACAATGCCTATAACCCGCAATTGGATTGAATCCCGACACTTGTCAAACGATGGTTACAGAAGTAGGGTCTCAATTCCAATCTGTATTGTGGAGTTGCATGTTATAAAGTAGTACATTTTGAAATTAAGGGCATTTCAGATTGAGCTGACCATATCATATGCAGTCGCTGCAGGAACGTTGCCTTTTAAATTTATATTGTGCTCTAGAGTGGATATTCAGCACTACAGATTGAATTGAGCCCTGGCTCTTTATTTTAAAGCATCAATCATTTACACCTGTCTAAAAATGTGGACACATTCTGAATGTGGAGAAGATCAGGACAAAGGACTCATGTTAGAAACAGGCCTTTAACACAACCCACCACTGTCATGTCCATCAACCAGTTTCCTTTGACTATCAGAGATAATTTGCCTAAACCAAACCCTAATTCCTCATGTCTATCATAAAATGCCGCTCTGCTTTTACAACCGCCACAATGGCACTGTTGTCCAATGCTGCAACAAGGATTTCTGCCTGTCCTGCACGCATCCCTGATCATCGACTATAGGTTTGGCAGGCCCTCCATGCCAGGAGAACAGATGTGTCACGTGACCAGAGCCATCCTTCAGAGAAATTGGAGAAAGGCTGCTTTGTGAGGCCTGGGATTTTCCAGACTACCCGGCAACACTTGTTTCCCGCCAGCTGGGCACTGCTCACCGGCTATGTGAGCCGGCAACACAATTATTTTTTTGTCCGCCAGCTGGGCACTGCCCACCGGCTATGTGAGCCAGCAACATGCCCTTCTCGCGCCTCCCCTTTCTTTCCTCTTCTCGCTTCGGGAGAAGTGGACCGTCTGATTGGGACACCTGGGGTTATGTGGTGAACGGGTTTAGAACACCCAGGATGACAAGGAACTGTTAGGGAAGACTGCTCCTTGTAGGAATCGAATGCTCCTGTGAGAACTTATGTAGAAATTTAAATGTTTATCATTCAATATATTGCACAAAATATATATTTTACTTTTGTAGTTAGTGAAAATGGGATGTGTATATACACATTTTCCTGTTGCATTTACAGTAACTATTCAAAGCCAGTGCCGCTTCTAGAAAGCCATTTGTCCTTATGCTCCTCCCAATGTTAAAGTACCTCACTGCTGACATAAAACACCTATTCACTCCTATAACCCACTCTTTCTGCATTGCTCTACTTCTGTACCATTTCAGGCCCAAATAACCAACATTGTCTGTTTCACAAGACCTACTGGCTGCATGAATACTTGAAAGTTTAAGCAAATATGAGGTGGAGTGAGATCCAGCATAAGAACAAATGCTAAGTTAAACAAGTGGATTGAATGTTGGAAATGACCTCCTAATAGACGAATAAGGTTGGAGACGTTGTAGTAAAGTTTTTTTGCTTGTCTCTGGGCTCCCTGACAGCCTTGGTGGCCTTCAGGCTACATTTACACATGCAGCCTAGTTCTGATCTTTTTTTTTACTAATTGGTATTTTTGGACAATCAGATCAGAAAAAGATCTGAGGTGATTGGTCTAATGACCAGAATTGGGCTGCCTGTGTAAACGCAGCCATACTGAAACTAAATGTTGCAGGCCTTTTAATAAGCATTGCTAAGACATGGGGAATAAGCTCGGAGGACTTGGGGCAGTAACGACCAGATTCCTCTGTGGCATGACTTGCACCTCACGGGTTGCCTGTCTAAACACAGCCTATGTATGCTCCCAAACCTTAAACCAATCAAATCAGCTCTTTTCACATCAGAACCTTTTCAGAGCTGATCTGACTGGTTAGCGAAAAGAATATCAGAATTGGGCTGTCTGTGTTAACGCCGCCAGTGGAACACAGTCCTGACCAAAACCAGATCACGCCAAACAACCTTTACTACCATGGTGGTACATTTACTTTTTAGGCCACCACCGGCAGTGGCTGGCAGATGCCCTAATTTTACCAGCAATTCAAATATTTTACGAGCCATAATCCCCCCCACAAAAAAAAGAATTAGGATAAACCACAGAAAACATTGTACCCCACTTTCAACGCTGTAATGTTGAGATTAACTCTTCCAGAGCTGGCATGCACACCATTTTTTGGGATTGAAAAAAAATGCTCAGTATGTCCACCTGCAAATGAGGCTATTAAGAATAGACATTCTACCAGCCAATGCCAAAATCTACCAGCTGATGGCTGGTGTTAATTTCCAAACCTGTTTACTACCATCAACTGTTCCATTCTGTAGTGTGTGCATAGCAACATTTATAGGTCCTAGCTATTTAGCTGTATCCTTATTGAATAGTCTGATGTGAAGCCATTCCCAGTTTTCAGAAATATGAATTAAAGCGTACATAGGCCTACTTTAGCAGAGGGACTAAAGATCCACTTTCTACCATTTAGTCTGAATACCGATAATGTTGGAGACCATATAGAATCAGTGGTCAATAGCCTAGGTATAAATGCAATGTGCAACAATAGCCTAGATATAAACGCAATGTGCAACAATTATTTTACTGAGTTACAGTTCATATAAGGAAATCAGTCAATTTAAATACATTAATTTAGCACTAATCTATGGTTGGGATTGGGAAGGCATAGGCCCACCTACTGGGGATCAATGCCCAGCCAATCAGGAGTTTTTCCCCACAAAAGGGCTTTGTTAGACATAAATACTCCTCAGTTTCATCAGCGTTCCAGGTGGCTGGTCTCCGATGATTCCGCAGGGGAAGAAGCCAGATGTGGAGGTCCTGGCCTGGCCTGGTTACATGTGATCTGTGGACGTCAGATGCCAAATTCTCTAAAACGATGAAGGCTTTATGGTAGAGAAATTAACATTAAATTAACCTTTCCGGTGGACATTCCTGCAGTCAGCATGACTTGAGGCATCTGTGGCAATGTGTTGTGTGACAAAACTTGCTGTTTGATTGTCCCCAGCACAAGGTGGACTTGTGTAATGATCATGCCGTTTAATCAGTTTCTTAATATGCCATTATTTGCTAAGGAGAAATGCTCACAAACAGGGATGTAAACACATTTGTTCACAAAATTTGAGAAATACGCTCTTCAACATTTCTGGGATCTTTTATTTCAGCTCATGAAACATGGAAAACAACACGTTACATGTTGTGCTTAGTATAGATGGGTTTACATAATAACTGGCCACTGAGTGTACCACTAGGGAATATAATATGCCTGCACAGCATTGAAATACACACCAATTAAATATCCCTTGCACTAAAGTATGGCATAAACAAAAACAACCAATGTACAGTTTAATTATTTTATTTTAAATGGAAGACATCTCAACTCTGTTTCAATAAAAACTCAAGTTCCTGTCAGGAAAACGAACAAAACACAATCCTCGATCAACCCAGACCAGCCTTAGGCTAGTAACACAGAGACATTCATCTCTGTATGTTCCTTGGTCTGAGGGTAGCTAATTATACGAGCAGGGTCTGTCTGCAGACCGCGTTTACCATATGCTGTGCCCACTACGCTTCATTTACTACATGCCACGCCCCCTGCGATGGTGTTGAGGCTGCTACACCCGCACACACTGTCGTTCACCCCCGCCTGTCAGCATGCACCAGGTAGTATCACGCAGGAATAGGGTTGGCTGCGCTAGCTACTTGCCATAACGTTAACAGAAATGCGGGAAAGCAGTGCTTGGCAGGCGGGGGCGAAGGACACTGTACCAGTTTCCCCTAGCCTAGCTATCAGCCTCCTCCTTCGTTGGGGTGATTGGCATACAACGTTGTTGCATTAACGCCAGCTACTGTGCTTGAGTGTGGGCCGGAAACGGCGCTAGCAGCACTGCCACAGATAAAAGCTTTATTGCATACATCTTGAACAACTTTGATAGGTGAGGAAGATGGCGGGAACTGAGTTTGTTGGTGTTGTCAAAAAAATTTGCTCGGCGAAGGGAAGTCAGGAGGGGAAATGGCGGCGAGTAGTGCAGATCAAATTGGGGAAATTGGGATTGGAAATTGGTGACGCAACAGCTGTGCTGGAATGTGAACAATATGGATGATACTTCGAGAACACAAACTCTCGCATCTTTCACAGTAAAGGGCGAGGGAGTCCGGGGGATGACTGGAGGTGCAATGGCGGAAGTATTTTGCGATTCTCTTGGCCTAAATATAGTTAGTGAGAATGAGTGGACGTTGGTGAAAGAGGGGATTGAAAGGGCTAAAATTGGAAATACACAGCAGTTTATGGTTTCAGTGCGATTCACAAGAAATTGTTTTTTGGGGTGACTTGTTTGTGGTCTCAAAGGTGGTGAAGTGGAATCGGTTCGAGTGACCAGGAGCGGTATGATGCTGATGTTCATTTGTGTCAACAGCGCAAAAGGCGAAAGCGCTGTGGCTCAACAAGATGTGAAAAGTTGTGATTTTCAGAGTAGGGCACCGGTTAAAAGTGTCATCTCAGGTGTTTCGTTGTATATAGAGGCTTTGTGGTTGTCGAATGAAAAAAATATGTAGTAGTTGAAGAGTCAGATGAAGCATGTTGTTATCGTGATGGGAATCACGTGCCCGGATTGCCCTGTTGAGTATGAAGGAGGTCGCAGTAGCTAGGATCGGTGCCATCCAGCAGGTCTCCTATGTGGAGAAGTGCGTAGAGAGATAGTAGTGGATGGCCCACAGTCTGCAGTGAATGCCATGCAGGAGAAGGATCCCGACATACTAACAAGAAGGTGGACTTTGTTGCGTTTTATAGCCCAAGTGATAAATTGCACTATTCAAACGAATAAAACATCTAAGGTAGACATCATTGTGAAGGCAGCAAATAGATTTCTGGATCTCCAGGACTTTACAGCCGAAATGTTATGGGGAGTACTGAATATGAGTTTACACCTCCCAGGTTCCTGAGTCTGTGTGAAGGGATCTGAATAGTACAGTTTGTGTTTGAAATTCAGGGTAGTGAATTTGGTTCATGTTTATTTTTTGGTAATTCGTACAATTTGTTCATTTTTTTACTACCCCATACAGTAGGTGGCTCCTGTAATACCTGCATGTTTCAAGCAGACCACCATAGTCCCTGTGGCCAAGAAAGCGAAGAACCTGCTTAAATGACTACCGCCCCGTAGCACTCACGTTGGTAGCCATGAAGTTCTTTGAAAGGCTGGTCATGGCTCACATCAACACCATCATCCCGGAAACCCTAGAATCACTCCAACTCGCATACTACCCCAACAGATCCACAGCTGACGCAATCTCAATCGCACTCCACACTGCTCTTTCTCACATGTACAAAAGGAACACCTATGTGAGAAAGCTATTAATTGACTACAGCTCAGCGTTCAACACCATAGTGCCCACAAAGCTCATCACTACGCTAAGGACCCTGGGACTGAACACCTCCCTCTGCAACTGGATGCTGGACTTCCTGACGGGTTGCCCCCAGGTGGTAAGGGCAGGCAACAACACATCTGCTAAGCTGATCCTCAACCTGCGGGCCTCTCGGGGGTGCGTGCTTAGTTCACCCACGACTGTGTGCCAAGCACGACTACAACACCATTAAGTTTGCTGATGACACAACGGTGGTAGGCCTGATCACCTACAATGATGAGACAGCCTATAGGGAGGAGGTCAGAGACCTGGCAGTATAGTGCCAGGACAACAACGTCTCAATGAATGTGAGCAAGACAAAAGGAGATGATTGTGGACTACAGGAAAGGGGGGAATGAACACGCCCCCATTCACATTGACGAGGTTGTAGTGGAGGGGGTCGAGAGTTTCAAGTTCGTTGGTGTCCACATCACCAACAAACTATCATGGTCCAAACACACCAAGAAAGTTGTGACGAGGGCAAGACCACTCCTCTTCTCCCTCAGGAGACTGAAAATATTTGGCATGGGTCCCCAGATCCTCAAAAAGTTCTACATCTGCACCATCGAGAGCATCCTGACCGGTTACATCACCGTCTGTTATGGCAACTGCTCGGCATCTGATCGCAAGGCGCTACAGAGGGTAGTGCGTACAGCCCAGTACATTACTTGGGCCAAGCTTCCTGCCATCCAGGACCTATATACTAGGTGGTGTCAGGATCAGACTCCAGTCACCCAAGTCATAGACTGTTCTATCTGCTAGCGCACGGCAAGCGGTACTAGAGCGCACAAAAAGTGTTTTTATCATTCAACCATTTTGAGGAGCTTTAGGTAGGGAAGCGGGTAATGAAAGAGATGGTTTGTGATGAGTTGGACAACAGAGTGAAGGAAAAGCAGCCAACCATTGCTCAGTATATGTGGGAAATCCTTCTAAACGAAATAAATCCAGGTGAAGCTAGTTGAGAGAATTCCAAGAGTGTGAAGTTGTCAAGGCAAAGGATGGCTGCTTTGACGAATTTCAAATATACAATATATTTTGATTAGTTTAACCTTTTTGGTTACTACATGATTCCATGTGTGTTATTTCATAGTTTTGATGTCTTCACTATTATTCTACAATGTAGACAATAGTAAAAATAAAGAAAAACCCTGGAATGACTAGGTGGCCTAACTTTTGACTGGTACTGTATGTAAACTGTTCATTATGTTAAATATGTATATTAGAAGGGTTATGGGAAAAGATGGTGTCAGTAACTCATTAGGTCAGCGGATTGCACCAGAGGAGAAAGATGCCTAGTAAAGCTATAGTTGACTGTTTCTTTTGGATTCAATTTGGCTCTTTCTACCGTTTCATTTGGATTAAAAAAAAATATATATATATATTTCACCTTTATTTAACCAGGTAGGCCAGTTGAGAACAAGTTCTCATTTACAACTGCGACCTGGCCAAGATAAAGCAAAGCAGTGTGACAAAAAAACAACAGCACAGTTACACATGGGATAAACAAAAGTACAGTCAATAACACAATAGAAAAATCTATGTACAGTGTGTCTACGTGGAGTAAGGAGGTAAGGCAATAAATAGGCCATAGTAGCAAAGTAATTACAATTTAGCAAATTAACACTGAAGTGATAGATGTGCAGATGATGATGTGCAAGTAGAAATACTGGTGTGCAAAACATTTTTTTAATGTAAATAAAAACTATGGGGATGAGGTAGGTCATTTGTCTCTTTCTACTGCTTCTTTTGGATTTAATTTGCATGTTGCTACTTATCATTTTGTACTTAAGGATTTGACCTTTTTGCCATTCATATCACTTGGAACCTATTTAACCTAATCTGGATTAAAATGCTTTCTTTTACCATTTACCAAACTGGAATCTGTGACAAACAATGGACAATTCACTTGTGAGTAATAAATACATTTGAAAGGGGAAGTATGTATGCAAATGTATGCAGTCGCTCTGGATAAGTGTCTACAAAATGACAAATGTAAATGCTGTACTAGGATCTGTCCATATAATCCTATTCACAATGATCTAAAATAGCACTTCCACTCAGAGATGCTTTGTGGATACGGGCCCAGAAGTTGCTGTGCAAGACAGGTGAGCTTGGAGAAGTCTTGCTAACTTTCTAACTCCTGCAGTAGGCTCTCATCCCCCACTGGACATAGGGGAGGATCGTATACGCAGGAGTTAGACATTTACAGAGTTTGTCTCTGAGGGCTGTGAGATGGTGTGTTAAAAGTCCCCAGCAGGAAATTGTAACACAAATTTTAGGCTCAGCGTTATCTTTTAGTATACAGTTTTTATATTACAGTAATGTAGTCTAGTAAAAATGTGTCAACTGTAATGATGTATATCTTATAGCACTATTTAGGGCTCCCAAGTGGCACAGCGGTCTAAGGCACTGTATCTCAGTGCTAGAGGCGTCACTACAGACACCCTGGTTTGAACCCAGGCTGTATCACAACCAGCCGTGATTGGGAGTCCCATAGGGCGGCACACAATTGGCCCAGCTTCATCCAGGTTTGGCTGGTGTAGGCCATCTGTGGCAGACCAGGGGGTTTGGTCAAGACGTTTACACAGGTCAGACACGGACAGAGTATGATTAGCTCGGTTTCAAGGGAGTTTATTAAATAATAAATCAAATGAAAAGGATAGGTCTCCCCCATGAGACCCTCTCCGGGATACCATATTCTGGGCTCCGGGTCTGGCTGTATCCTGTCGGGCACACAAACTCAACTCCCTCGTCTCCAACTACACAGAAGTCACCTTACTTCCCCCAGTCCTCTCCTGTGTGTTGCCCTTCTGACAGCTTTATGGAGCTTGTACAGCTGTAGGCCACACTATTTACCAAGAGAGTTTATCTATATTCTTCGTAGCTGTCTATTAGGGTAGCTGTCAGATCGGGTCTGGCCGGCTAGGATCAGTTCTATATAGCATAAGTTGAGATCAGTGTGGAAGAACTTGACTGGCCTGCACAAAGCCCTGACCTCAACCCCATCGAACACCTTTGGGAGGAATTGGAATGCCGACTGCGAGCCCAACATCTGTGCCCGACCTCACTAATGCTCGTGGCTGAATAGAAGCAAGTCCCTGCAGCAATGTTCCAACGTCTAGTTGGATATGTTCCGGTCAGCCAGACAGGACAAATTCGACTGGCTGAACCCAGGTAAGTAAAGTTCGGCCTGCCGGTCAGGACAAATTTGGTGTTCTGTCCAATAAGATAAGCTTGGCCGGCTTGCCAGATAAAACAAGTTCGGCCAGATACCCTATACTGAGGAAGCGAAAACAGTTTTTGAAAATTTAGCTAATGTATTCAAAATAAAAAAACATACCTTATTTACATAAGCATTCAGACCCTTTGCTATGAGACTCGAAATTGACCTCAGGTGCATCCTGTTTCCAATGATCATCCTTGAGATGTTTCTACAACTTGATTGGTGTCCACCTGTGGTAAATTCAATCGATTGGATATGTTTCTGGAAAGGCACACACCTGTTTATATAAGGTCCCATAGCTGACAGTGCATGTCAGATCAAAAACCAAGCCATGAGGTCGAAGGAATAGTCCGTAGAGCTCCGAGACAGGATTGTGTCAAGGGACAGATCTGGGGAAGGGTACCAAAATATTTCTGCAGCTTTGAATGTCCCCAAGAACACAGTGGCCATTCTTAAATGGAAGAAGTTTGGCACCACCAAGACTCTTCCTAGAGCTGGCTGCCTGGCCAAACTGAGCAGTCGTGGGAGAAGGGCCTTGGTCAGGGAGGTGACCAAGAACTTGAGACATCTGTGGCATTGTGTTATGTGATCATGCTGTTTAAATCAGCTTCTTGATATGCCACAGCTGTCAGGTGATGGATTTTCTTGGCAAAGGAGAAATGCTCACTAATGGATGTTACCAAATTTGTGCATAACATTTGAAAGAAATAAGCTTTTGTTGCATATGGAACATTTGTGATATTTTATTTCAGATCATGAAACATGGGATATATTTTTGTTCAGTCAAAAAGTGCCCCATACAATAAGAGGATCCACTGTATCTATGCTATATAGGGGAAAAGTTGTAAATTATTCTCTTGGTTAAAAATAATTTGTCGTCCAGTAGGTTTTTATTTAAAGTTCCAATATTCTCGCCCTCGTGTAAATTCTGTAAGTGTAATGTGTATACCAATTATTTTATGGCCTGACAGCATTCTGTCCCTTATCAACACTTTACTTTATGTCATTGTCGCTGGCACCAAAAGTTATCAAGACGACTAGCTTGATTGATCCTTCGCCATGTTTCTCTCACTAGGTCAGGATATGTAAGCCGCCATATATCCACTAGTTCAGATATATGCATAATATTCGTAATTTCTTTAAGAGCATGAGGGTGATAGTTTGTAGTGTGATTTCCTTTACGGTCCATTGAGGTACTTAAAACCGTATTATAATCTCCCACAATAATAATTGCGTCATGTATTGCCTGTAAAGTCAAGTTATATAGCAACATCATTATTTGGACCATATATGGTTAATGAGACAAATCTGTTTTAGGTCCCCCAGTCATTTTGTCCATACAACTTTGTCTAAAAGTGTAGAATGAGTTTCCTGCAAAGAATAGATATTATATTCCTTCCTTCTTTTAGCCAGATAAAGACGGATCGTCTTGTTACTATCTGCAACACCATTACATACAATTTTAACTAGCTATACTTATTTCACCACTTACCATGTTTGTAAACTTACCATTAAGAAGTACCATGGTAATTGAGTGTCCATATAAACTGTACCATAATATTTGCACTGTTAAGCATATCGTAGCTGCGACTAAGGAAACCTCTAATTGTCCTTCAATATTCCACCCCCATCCCATGTAGGGTTGTCATTCCAGTGAATGTCTGACCAACCCTTTACACATGGATCCTAGGGCCTTTCAAGAGATATGGGCTCATCCTTTAAAAAGAGCACATGGTGCCACCTACAGTACAGAACCAGATCCGCAGCGAACATCATTTCGAACCCCTTCCCCTCAGTTGTACTGCATATTTCAAAAAACATGCATATCCTAATTTATTCCCACAATTGACAAATAATATGCATAATAATAAGCACTTCTAATGATTGCTACCCATAATGGCCGGTAGTAGGAATTCTACATTTTGGTCAACTGATGTGGGATGCATGCCCCTCTCTCCCTTTCCACCCATAGTTCGACCTACCCCCACACCCAACTCAAATGTTCAACAGTTGTTCCATCCCTGAGCCCAACTCAAGAGAAAACTTGATGTGTGAATGCGTATACAGTTTGGCTGTTTAAGAAGGCATGCCAAATTAAGCCAGAATGGGAAGATTTGATTAACCAATATCTAGTGTTGGCTGATGAAGCTCGGATACCCCCAACACCCCCACATGCTGGTCCCCGGTTGTGAACTTATCTGTCTGACCGGCCTACCAAACTTATCTGGCTGCACTCGTCTCATCTGTCCAGCGAGCTGACCTTAACCCATCTGGCCAATTGTCCGAACTTGTTATATATCCCATCTGTCTTGATGACTTGTCCTATCGGGCCAGCCAGCTGAACATATATCCCATCTGTCTTGATGACTTGTCCTATCGGGCCAGCCAGCTGAATTAGGATAAATTTGGCCAGATTAAACTATCTAGCCGGCCAAACTTATTTCTGAAATTATCATATCTGGCCAAACTTGTCCTAACTTTTCCAGGCCTGGAAAACACAAAATTCCATCACCGTACAAACCGTGCTTATCCTATCTGGTCAGCCAAACATGTCCCATCTGTCTGGCCAGCTGAACTTAACCCATCTGTACCAAACATGTCCCATCTGTCTGGCCAGCTGAACTTAACCCATCTGTACCAAACATGTCCCATCTGTCTGGCCAGCTGAACTTAACCCATCTGTACCAAACATGTCCCATCTGTCTGGCCAGCTGAACTTAACCCATCTGTACCAAACATGTCCTATATGTCTGGCCGAACTCATTTTCAATTATTCGATTTAAAATAATGTTTACAGTATGAAACAAATCATTTAAACTGCACATATAAAATCAAACATGTGAACGGCTGGCTATTAGTTTGATTGAATATGGACGTTGTTTCCTAAAATAACACGTGATCAAACAATTATACAAATAGCATTTACTCTGATTTTCCATGACACCAAAAATAAAATGCCATTGCATTACACATTTTAAAACATTGACCTCTCCTCTTAACTAGAAAAAAATTCAAAACGATATATTTCTAATTTGCTAAAGAACCTATAAAATATAAAAATGAGCAAAAATAATTCATAATACATAAAAATAGTGAAGCATTATGAAAGTCATATTCCTCAGTTAACCTTCACCTGCTACTCCAGATAGTCCCCTAATGTCGCCAGTCCTATTAGCTTCAATCAGAACAGGCAGTTCATACACTTGACAGTTTTGCTGCCGTAGTCGAGGCACTCTGGGCCGATACACTCACAGCAGGCATTGTGGAACCAGCGGTATTTGGAGCCCCCCATGGACTCACAGTATTGCTTGCACTGGCGGATGGACACGCAGTCGTCAAAGTACACCACAGTGCACATGTTATCTGTGGAGGGGAAAGACATAGCATTCAAAGGCTTATTTCTCCAAGGAATACAACAGGGAAATATTACCACTATCCATTTGAAAAGTTTACGGAAAACATGCTTAGTCTTCACTTTACGAAGGTACTCTAAAGCAGGGTTTCCCAAACTCTGTCTTGGCCCCCCGGGAAAAGGGAATCCGGAAACACTGGACATATTTAAAAATGTAGGCATAGCCGCATGACTCGTTCAGAATTCCCTGCTCAGAAATATGATCAGAATACTAAACCTACATGAACTGTCAAGTGGCCTCACACACACACACACAGGTTCCTACAAATCACTAGGACCGGTTGCTGAGTAGAAGACAAATGGAGTGGATGCACAAGAAAGTCCACAAGGCCAGCAGCAATCTACTCAATTTGCAGGGCTAGCAGCCCACTAAACCCATCAAAAGATAGCCCGAGATTGCATATGTTTTAATGGAGGGGGTCTAGCCACCAAGCTCGGATCAAAGCAGCTTTAGCAATGACTTCATTATAGCTCTCCCTCTCCTAAAACAATATAGACTGTCGGGGATTTGAGCTATTCATTGGCTCTTGGGGTTTCCCTAAAATAGTGGGATGGACCAAAGTTCATATCTTTAGCACTTACGGGGGTGCCCAATCTGCCAGAATATTTTATTTAACTAGGCAGCAAACCGACTTTGGCGACTAGTAAGTATTTTATTTAAACCTCCCTCTTTGGGCTGGATGTTTCAATGTGTAGTTCATACAGTCATAACCTGTGAGCATCATGTTACCGATGTGACCTTGCTGAGCTTCACAATAGAAACTTATAGACACGATGTGTGAAAAATGACATGATCGGTCCCATGACTTGAATGATATTTTTGCTACAAATGCTAAACTATCGTAGAATTTTCAGAGTCTTCTGATGAACTAAAACTTTGATAAAAGGCATCTTTGTAAGACTATGATGTGCCCCGCTCTGTTTATTCTCTTATTATGGAATACCCAGCAGCTATGATTGTCCCCAAAATTCAACCCGCTCATCCCTCCCTACCTTCAGTACTTTGGGTGTTATCGTAGCTGGTGTGGATACTGTTCCCGGTCAGGGAGACATTTTGGTGCTGGTCCTCCAGAGTTTCCAGGAAAGACACCAGGTTCTCATGGTAAGATAGTTCCTCAGCCACAGGGAAGGATACCACCATCATGTTGATAGGTGCTTCGCCCTCGGTGAGGGCACGGAACAGTGAGGGGATGGGTCGGTAGAGTTCCTCCACCGTGCTCTTGGAGGTAGCCGGAGTATCGCTGTAGTTCCTGGGGTTACACATCCCTGTGTGATGGGATGCAGGAAACAAGTTGATAATTGGTAAATAAATCAAATACTTTTACAATAAATGACTGATCATCAATAAACCACTATTTGTTCATATGTTACTCACCATTCACTGCACTACACTTGTAAAATAGGATGGGTGCACTACCTTGAACAATCAGTGAATAATGGAAGGAAGGATTTGGAGGAGCTCAATATGATGCAAAAACCAAATACCCATCCTCATTAATCCATTCTGACCCTGGTTGTAGTTTGCCCTTTTCAAATGTGCACCTAGTACGTGGGACCAAGTCACTAGCAAGTCTCAAGCAAAATGGTCAAAGTTTCAAGTCCTAAGTAGAACTGGCAGAGTCTAGAGTCAATTCCAAGTCGTGCATTTTAAGAGCGAGCTGAGCCAAGTTATTTCAAGTCAAAAAAATAAAATAAATCAAGACATGCAATGACATCAATCAACTACAAATCTTAGTATATTTATTGGAGGCTAGCAGACAGCCCTTTTCATTATTTTGTCTACAACACACATTTTGATTATGTAATAATACATTTTAACTCATTCCAAATGCAAGCTTCAAAAGATCAATATCAAGCAATTTTGACTTAACAAAAGACCTATGCTAGTAATTGTTGCTTGATGCCCCATTGCTGGTGCGATGGCAAAGCAAACAGTTTATATGCTTGATCCCCAAACTATTTTGGGAGCTGTATATGGCATTCCTTTCTAACTTTTTGTTTTGCAAGTGTGATGCCTGTGGCTACTCTGGCTGCGTGGAGAGTAATCCACGGAGTCTCTGTGCCACAAAATGAGTGACAAAACCTGGCCAGACAATCTAAAGTCATGAGTCAAGTCGAAGATCCAAGTTAAGTCTCAAGTTTTGGTTTTCTATCATCTCGAGTCTCAAATTTGTGAAGAGCCAGACTCGAGTCCAAATCATGTGACTCAATTCTACAGTCGTGGCCAAAAGTTAAGAATGACAAATATTAATTTACACAAAGTTTGCTGCTTCAGTGTCTTTAGATATTTTTGTCAGATATTACTATGGAATACTGAAGTATAATTACAAGCATTTCATAAGTGTCAAAGGCTTTTATTGACAATTACATGAAGTTGATGCAAAGAGTCAATATTTGCAGTGTTGACCCTTTTTTTTCTCAAGACCTCTGCAATCCGCCCTGGCATGCTGTCAATTAACTTCTGGGCCACATCCTGACCGATGGCAGCCCATTGTTGCATAATCAATGTTTGGAGTTTGTCAGAATGTGTGGGTTTTTGTTTGTCCACCCGCCTCTTGTGGATTGACCACAAGTTCAACGGGATTAAGGTCTGAGGAGTTTCCTGACCATGGACCCAAAATATTGATGTTTTGTTACCCGAGCCACTGGTTATCTTTTTGGCCTTATGGCAAGGTGCTGGAAAAGGCATTGTACGGCACCAAACTGTTCCTGGATGGTTGGGAGAAGTTGCTCTCGGAGGATGTGTTGGTACCATTCTTTATTCATGGCTGTGTTCTTAGGCAATATTGTGAGTGAGCCCACTCCCTTGGCTGAGAAGCAACCCCACACATGAATGGTCTCAGGATGCTTTACTGTTGGCATGACACAGGGCTGATGGTAGTGCTCACCTTGTCCGGAGAAGACAAGCTTTTTTCCGGATGCCCCAAACAATCGGAAAGGGGATTCAGAGAAAATGACTTTACCCCAGTCCTCAGCAGTCCAATCCCTGTACTTTTGGCAGAATATCAGTCTGTCCCTGATGTTTTTCCTGGAGAGAAGTGGCTTATTTGCTGCCCTTCTTGACACCAGGCCATCCTCCAAAAGACTTTGCCTCATTGTGCGTGCAGATGCACTCACACCTGCCATTCCTGAGCAAGCTCTGTACTGGTGGTGCCCCGATCCCGTAGCTGAATCAACTTTAGAAGACGGTCCTGGCACTTGCTGGACTTTCTTGGGCGCCCTGAAGCATTCATCACAACAATTGAACCGCTCTCCGTGAAGTTCTTGATGATCCGATAAATGGTTGATTTATTTGTAATCTTATAGGCAGCAATATCCTTGCCTGTGAAGCCCTTTTTGTGCAAAGCAATGATGACGGCACGTGTTTCCTTGCAGGTAACCATGGTTGACAGAGGAAGAACAATGATTCCAAGCACCTCCCTTTGAAGCTTCCAGTCTGTTATTCATACTCAATCAGCATGACAGAGTGATCTCCAGCCTTGTCCTCGTCAACACTCACACCTGTGTTAACGAGAGAATCACTGACATGATGTCAGCTGGTCCTTTTGTGGCAGGGCTGAAATGCAGTGGAAATGTTTTTTGGGGATTAAGTTCATTTGTATGACAAAGAGGGACTTTGCAATTCATCTGATCACTCTTCATAACATTCTGGAGTATATGCAAATTGCCATCATACAAACTGAGGCAGCAGACTTTGAAAATTAATATTTGTGTCATTCTCAAAACTTTTGGCCACAACTGTACAACTCTGGCACCTACCCACACAGTCGCAGCACTCCTCCCACAGTGTACCCAGACAGAGCATACACTCCTTACAGCATGAGCAGTTCCCATCAGAGGGCCTGCACTGACACAGCTCCTGTACATCACAAAACACACAATGTATATTATAACATAGTCACATTTTATGTATGTGGCAGGACTGATGTACATAAGTGCATAACTCACAAGTAAGAGAGAAATTCAGCAATATACAGTGAAGGTGGCACACATTTTGCATAACTCTTGTATGCATTTAAGCCTTCTATCATGTTGTGCAAACATTCTTTCAATACAGTAGTCTCAGTCTGGCTTTAGTTGTTACATGAGCGCCAAAACAATATAACATTATTTTTGTGTATTGAGCACGTCATGGTTGACTCAAACAAGAAAATAAGCCATACATATCCTGTTAGAAATCACTACGGGCGGGTGTGTGTAACTGCGTATGTTTGAGGAGTGGGCCGACCTTAAGCTGCCTGTTCTGTGACTCCTCCAGTGCGGCTGGGAGGGCAGTTCAAAGGGAGAGCAGAGGTCAAATTCCAGATGTGCACAGGGATGGAGCTAACTAAGCACACAGTGAAGTGTGGTTGTGGCTGCAACAGCAACCATGGAAGGTATACAGATATCAATCTCCATTGGCCATCGCATGTACAGCCAAGGTAGACTAGGCTACATCCTTTGAAGACACTGTGTGGCTGTAAATGTAAAACATGCGCCTGATTGTAAGCCAAGTCAATATCGAGTACATTTTTAGTATCCCCGCTTTGTTAGTTGAGTGTTCTCAGAAGGGTTAATTTAGTGTACAGGTACTGTTGTGGTTGTATGCATGTTTCCAGTATAGAAATAATGTAGAGATTTTAGGTTAATGTAAAATGACATACACACTGTGGAAATGCATAGTGGGAGGTGCATCAAGTCCTACAATATTGGCATAACACTATGGCAGTGGCAATTTACTCTGAAAGGACATGAGAGATTCCTTATAGAAATTCCATAGAGTTCTCTCAAAGTGATTTAGTAACAGAAAAATGGTATAGTGAGACAAAAGTTTACCTAAACCGAAAGCCTTTTAAACGCACTAAGAGTTTAGCCTTCTTACCTGAATGAGGCACTTGCTGACATCACTGGCACAGAGAGCCTTGTTGCAGGCGGTAATCATGGAAAGTCCAGATAGAAGGAAAAGAAGTGCAGTGGATAGTAAAAATTGAGTGGACTTCATTTCCGACACGCACGAAACAACGATATCCTGCACCGACAAAAACAAAGAGTCAGACAAGAATTTGGAATGTACCCCTTATTCAACATCAACAAAATACCTAGACGTCATCGGGACTCAACAAACATACTAATAAAACGCAGGAAAAATCGTGTCAAGGAACCATCCCTTTGATTCAATTGTTATTGTAAATTGCCCGTTTGCTTTAAAGGGGCATTATTCGCTTTCTACACAAATCTCCCAAGTCGTCAGACCCACTGCAATGCAAACATTGGTTTCCCGCTTGCTGGCAACTAAATTACAAAGGTTGCTTGCTGCGCATTTAATCTTAAACTCTGAATACATTTAAAACGTTGTATAGCTATTACGGTAATCTAATTCAATAATAGCATGTTGATCATGCAAGTAGCGCAGCGCAACCCTCTTAAAGACCTCAGGGTTACATAAGGAAGGAAAGTTAAATTTTATCCTGAAATTAAACACTTAGTTTGGATAAATTGTATGAAAAGTCTGACACTTTTCAGGCGCCGTTTATGAACAAACCTCGTGTTTTGGAGAGGCATATCCAAAGCTATAAACACCTTTTCTCAACATCAACCAACTAGGAAGAAAGGATGCCGTTTTTGTCTTGGTCAAAAACGCACACCGATTAACAATATAATAAAAGTAGTAATCAAACTCACCTTGCCCAACTTGTCGATTGTTGCTCCAGAGGTGAACGTTTCTTAACCCCTTTTCCACCTCTACCTTTCAGAATTAAAGCATGTTCTGATGGCGTGACTCTCCACACTCTCTACACAAAGCAGACAGGGGTAGGCAAGCGCCTTAAAGATACAGTTACCATTTCAGACACAGGAGCCCTGCTCAGGTGAACCCGAGCCAAGACCACTGTCAATTGGTATCATGTGATAGGCCATGTCTACTGGTTTGGCAGTGATATATTCGACTGGGCTATACGAATTTATTAGCTTATCACATAGAAAATAGTATAAACAATGTTTTCACTGATAACAATAGCCAGATGAGGGCTAGACACCACTCTGAGCCTAGTTCCTTTCTAGATTTCTTCTTAGGTTCCTTCTAGGGAGTTTTTCCTGGCCACTGCTTCTTCCTCTGCATGGCTTGTTCTGGGCTGGGTATCTGTAAAGCACTTTGCAACTGCTAGTGTAAAAAGGATTTATAAAATACATGTAATAATAGAGGAATTATATTATACATTTTGTAGGCTATATAAATGAATAACTGGAGATTTCATAATGCATTGCAAATAGAGATTAATTTTATTGTTTATTTCACTTTTGTATATTATCTACCACACTTGCTTTGGCAATGTTAACATATGTTTCCCATGCCAATAAAGCCCCTTGAATTGAATTGAATTGATGAAAAAAGACTAGTTTTCTGGATTAGGAAGGGCGTTCAACTGAGAAAAAAAACGAACTATTACATTATTGCCCAGTAGGTGCAACATTGTAACGTTGTCGCAGTATATGAGTAGAAAAATAAAATGCAACTCACGAGCTTCCGTAGTCAACAAACTGATGAAGGAAAGGTCTCCTGAAACCAGTAACGGCAACATCTCACTACATTTTAGCCAGTGAGAACTTAAATATTAATAATTGTTTCATTACATTATTAGTAGACTACACAGCAGAGCTGCCACTGGACCAGATGGCTGCGAAAATCAACGAGGCGCACGACCACATTGCCAAGGCTGAAAAATAGTAAGGAAATCTCGCTAGCTAGATGACTTTAGCTAGCTAGATTGCGTTTGAGCTATTACAGTAGGTTGTCAGCCACTATCATAGTATTGGTAATCGTGTATTGTAAAGTACCTATGTATAAAACAAATAGCATAGGAATGGTATTTTCAATTTAACAAGCTAGCTTGCCATTCTAGGTAGGAAGCCAGCTGAGCTGCACTGCAGTTAAGCCTGTCGGTATCACTTCATCAATACTAGGGCGTCCATACCTGTATTACATCCTATGGCAAATCCATATGATTGTAACTTTTTTTCAGAAGCAATGCTGCTGTAATGTTTGACACTGAATACGATTCATTTTTCCCACAGTTTAAAGACTAGCTTCATGAAATGGAAGCCTGACTATGACAGTGCTGCATCAGAGTACTCAAAAGCAGGTATTGTATCCGAGGTTCATACATTCTATGCAGCAACAATTTGGACCTGAATGTATGTCCCCTACTACAACAACATTTGATAGTCTAGTTGGGCAATAGCACACTGTCAGTAATATTAGGCTATATTGCAGAAGTGTTGCTCAAGTTGTCTTATGATTTGGCTTATTATAAATGCATAATGAAGCATTCCCTTCTCGCCCAGCTGTTGCCTTTAAAAATGCCAAGATGCTTGAAGAAGCGAAGGAGGCATACCTGCAAGAGGCAGAGGCACATACCAACAACAAAACGTATCCTTTCACTGCCAATGGGGAGGGAGGCTTATAAATGGTTTTGCAGGTTAGTTTTGAACAAGGTAATTGTATATGCTTTATTTGAACATTGTGGCCCACAAATATCTGATAATAACATCAACGTTTTCTTTAACTCAACTCAATGTACAGACTTTTCCATGCAGCCAAGTGAGTATAAAAGATCTAGGCTTATCTTATGTAATGATATTAATAGAACCAGAATGACACTGATTTGTCTATGTCTGGTTGTATTTAATGTTGCTAAGGAGATCTTTCTGTTACAGAGCACTTGAGGCAGCTGGTATGATGCTCAAGGTTAGTTTTAATGTGCTAAACATTATTGTCAATCATATATACTTGTTATCAGAGGTCGGGTGAAATTTACTGTTGCGTTTATGCCATAGTTTTTACGTTTTTGTTGCCCCCTTCTGGATTAAAAGGCTTTGTTTTTAGCCAGACGCTTTTGACACATGACATGACTACGGTTTTAATATTAACTAGCTACTAACGCTAATCATTGACAGGCATGTTTTTTTCTCTCCAGGACATGCAGAGGATACCAGAGGCTATCCAGTATATTGAGAGAGCAAGCATGATGTATGTAGAGAATGGCACACCAGACACTGCAGCCTTGGCCCTCGACAGAGCTGGAAAGTACGTACCGGTTGCCAATATTGATCGTCTTAGACGGTCTCTCAAAATTAATTCCCTGTCAACATTGGCATGTCACTGTAAACGTATGATGATGCTCGTTGTTATTCCTCGTTTTGATGCTCAGGCTACTTCAGTTAAAGTTGCACTTTTCTTTTTTCAGGCTAATCGAATCACAGGATCTAGCAAAAGCAGTGGATCTGTACCAGAAAGCTGCATCAGTGTTTGAGGTACGACTTGAATTTTTGATTCTAGAGAACACCAATCATTGAGTTGCTTCCAAGCCACAGCCTCAGTTCAGGGTCACATCTGCAGGAATCTCAGTCTTATTTCATTGATATTGGATATATATTAATGTGATGAAAAGTGA
Organism: Oncorhynchus mykiss; assembly: GCF_013265735.2. NCBI lineage: Eukaryota > Metazoa > Chordata > Actinopteri > Salmoniformes > Salmonidae > Oncorhynchus > Oncorhynchus mykiss. The sequence continues at coordinate 19,770,917 of NC_048579.1, forward strand.
CCAAATCAATCAAAATATTCTTGATATGATGAATGTATATTTCTGCAGAATGAAGACCGTCTACGTCAAGCTGTAGAGATGCTGGGGAAAGCATCAAGACTTCTCGTCAGGCAACACAAGTAAATTCTCACCTGCTTTCCAGATTGTTCTACCTTTCCTACTCATTCCCTTCCAGCTAACTGTTGCTTTTGGCCCGTCAGGCTTGATGAAGCAGCAGTGTCGATTCAGAAGGAGAAGAACATGTATAAAGAAATAGAGAATTACCCAACGTGTTTTAAGGTGTGTTTAAGGATCTTTCACTTATTTAGCCTGATAAAGACAATTGACCGTGTTCAAAACTGAGCAGACTCTGTTATTATTACCCCTGTTGTGAAGATTAAAACCAAATGGTTGCCTGTGTATTTTTTTCTTCAGAAAACCATTGCCCAAGTGCTAGTCCACCTTCACAGAAATGACTTCGTAGCAGCAGATAAATGTGTTCGAGAGAGTTATAGGTACTGACTTTACATTTGTCTAACTAAAAGGTAAATATGAAGGTTATGAATTTTGTTATGTTTGACTAGGGATTCATAATTCTGGTAACTTACCCCAAATTCCAGAAATCCCGGGTTGAAATATTCCTGGAGTCAGGAGGTAATAAGCACGGAATCTGTGAATACTCCACCCGGGATTTCTGGAAATATTTCTGGAAAACCTGGGAATTTTGGGAAAGTTACCTGAATTTTGCAACCCTATGCTTGACCATTCTAACCTTTGACCCTAGTCTGCCAGGCTTCAGTGGGAGTGAGGACTGTATTGCCTTGGAGCAGCTCCTGCAGGGCTACGATGAGCAGGATGAGGACCAAGTGCACTGCGTCTGTAACTCGCCCTTATTCAAGTACATGGACAATGATGTGAGTGTTCTGCCTTGTGGCTTATACTGTATGTAACCATCATTCACTTCAAAGCATGTTATCACATCATTTGAGTATCTACTTCTCTCAATTGTGTTCTGTTGTCTCCTTTGATCACATTTAAGGTCTTTAAAAGGTATGGAATCATGAGCTGTCCTTTCCTTATGAAACCTTTCTCCTAGCCACCCCATAGATGCATTTCCAGGCTAGCCTGAATAATGCAAAGTAATTTATTAATAGAAACAATAGCAGTCCAACTGCTTGCTTACCTGCGTCACCCATCTAGACCCTGCTTTCTTGTTGTTTTGTAAGATTTATTATATTTTACATTTCTTTAGAGCTATTTCTTAAACCTCTCCTGATCAATTCCAGAAAGACACACACACCTGACTCAAACTAACCAAGGTTTTTCTGATTAGTTCATTAGTTGAATCTGCTGTGCTAGTTTAGGAAGAGATCAAAAACATGGAACTGGCTTTGGGTACTCAATAAGAGGTTTAGGAAACACTTCTGAGAAACAAATACTGTAGAGACAACTTGCCATAACCTGACCACAGTGCCAATTGTCTTGCAGTATGCAAAGTTGTCCATCAGCCTGAGGGTTCCAGGGGGGGGTAAGAAGAAGGCTCCTGCTTCAGCTGCCGATGCTGGGGAAGGAGCGGAGGCAGGGGAGGCTGATGAGGATGAGTACGCTGGTGGGCTATGTTAGCCACAGAACCTGGACTTCCTGTCTGGACCAGAGCACTTCCAGTTACCTGTTAAGGATGGGTGTCGGAATCTTCCACACCCTCCCATTCTCAGCATGCCAGGGGGTCGTGAACTTTGCCTTGCCTCCCATCGCCAGATGTACAACTGTAGGCACTCTAACCATCAAGCATAACAACGAGTTATGCTCATAACAATAACATAAGCATGGTAATATAATATCACTGTGGAAAATAATCAAACACTACTTAAAGATATATTATTTGTCCCTTTTGGGGTTTACTGCGATTGTAAAATAATGTATATTTTGCTACATTTGAAGTGATATAAAACATTTGATTTTGAATGTTGATCTAGGTTTGGTAATGTATTTGTTGTATTTGCCTCAATGGATCATCAAGGTGTTTTCTCATTCAATCTACAACAGTATGCAACAAGATACTCGGTGTGAAAATAATGATTTGCACATTCACCTTACAATATCAAACTCTGTGCTTCAATGATTGATGCGTAAAGGGGTGGATGAGATGATTTCTGAATTTGTACAGTATGAAGTGTTGAAAGCAGCCATTTCAGTTACTATTGTGTGTGAAGGCACTTATAATGAATCAAATTTGTTTAGAAAATAATATATTTGGGTAATTGGTATATTATTGTACTTTAGTTTCTTCTAGATTTCAGAATGCCTTTCCATTTGTATTATATGTTATGCCTGTACTTTGGAACTGACTGAAAGCTAGATGATGATTTATGTTTACAACTAATCTTAAAATGTGTGTCAAGTCTTGTGGAGTATGCAGGCTTGATGTTTGTGGCATGCCCTCAGTGTTTTTACTGAATCGAGTCATGGAATGGAATAAAATGGCAGCAGGTCAGCTTTCAAACATTTGTTACATTCAGGTCACTGAACCTCGATAACGTCACAAACTAGATTCCTTACACATGAAAACAATCTATTCACTTACACATGGTGCTGCATTTTCCAATGCATAGATTTGATGGCCTTGATCACATTTTTGTTGAACATATGAACTTGTACATTTAAAATAACACTAACTTGTAATGTCAAAAACAAGGGGTTTTCAAGCAATCAAATATAACCGACACAGGTTACACACGTCAACGACAGTATCTGTATTTAGGCCCTCAATTCTTAGGTCTTTATAGGGGCGCCATCAAGATGGACATGCTCCATAATATAGAAATATAATTCTAATCTCTATACAGTGTTCATCACATCACTTTTTCCCCTTTATTGTTTCTCTTTCCTAGGTGTACTACAGGTTCAAACAACCAAAAACGTAATCCCTTTCTGGTGAGATGATACACATTTCCTGAGAACGATGTCTGCCACAGCTCCCTTGATTACTCTGTAGAAACAAAATTAACGGCAACAAATTATTGTAACTTCCCACTGCGCGCAGACGTCAATTCAACGTCTATTGCACGTTGGTTCAATGTAATTTCATTGAAATGACATGGAAACAACGTTGATTAAACCAGTGTGTGCCCAGTGGGTTGTCTTCAACCTCTCGTCGTTGTCTTGCTGGAAAAGCCAAAGCACTTCCAGGTAGGCTACTGTAAAGGGAAATATCTTGGAAAATCAAAGTGTCAAGTGTCTCTCAGTCGCTGCCCGCTTCTCTTCTCTTTTCCCTTCTCCCGTGTTAGCTCAAGAAAACATGTCTGTTCAAGTTTACAGCCAGCTATCAGTATATTGCACAACCCTTGGTTCATGTTTCCCAATAGGAAAAAGGCCAGACGTCTGGAGGCAGGCAGGACAGCTGCAGTCTGTCTCCCTGTCTGTGACATCTCAAACACACTGACTGATGGCTGCAATTCTTCAGAGTTGTACTAAACGAGTACAAACAAAAAACAGCTTCTTACAGAGGAGGCTGGTGAGGGGAGGACGGCTCATAATAATGGATGGAATGATATCTAACGCATAGAAACCAGGTGTTTGATACCACTAAATTCATTCCGTTCCAGCCATTACTATGAGCGCGTCCTCCTAATTTAAAGTGCCACCAGCCACCGCTGTTCTTCAAAGTCCCCTTTCATGTGTAGGTCATTGTTTTTCATGGCAGGCTTGATAGGGAGAGGGTCCCTTAATACCATCCCACCAAAATACAGGGAGCATAGCGAGCTAGCTACTTCCTGCTGGATTGTGCTTTTTTCATGTCTCTGCCCCCCACTAGGTGGCACTGTCATTTAGTTTTTTGGTCCCTGGTCCACTTGATCATAGTCTCTGGTGAGCGGTAGAGAAAGATGAGCTTGGCATAAAGGTCTTCCTCCAGCTCCAGCTCGCCCGTCTCTCTGACCAGGAAGATGTCGGTACACAGCTTCAGGATGCGGTCCACGGCGGGCAGCTCCTCAAACATGATGGAATGGGAGATGCCGCTAAAGAACTCGCGCACAAACTTGCCGATGACCAGCACCACCGATGCATACAGGCCCATGATCCTGCCGGTGAGAGACAAAATGACACATTATAAGCCTTGTTATAATACATTAAAAAAGGCACATACATGTTTATGACTACTGATAAAGCAATATAAATGCACGAAACCTTTTAGAAAGCAACACCAGGGTTGTGTCCAGTAAGCACAACACAACATTTTGAAATGAGCTGGTATTGCCTGACAAACAATCCAACAATGATTGTGTGTCTCACTGAACATGAGTTACATGACCCAAGTCAGACCGTCAGATATCCTCCACTCACCCGTATCCTGCCAGGAAGCCCAGACTGGGCGGGCTGACTTTGTCACTGAACACGTAGAGCTGGAGGCCTGCCTCTCTCTTCTTCCCCACCGCCGCACCCCTCATCTGGATCTGTCCCGCCGATGGCTGGTCTACGATCCACCACTCCTGGATCTCACCACTGCTGTTGTGGGTTCTCTCCAGGTCGAGCAGGATGTTCTTGTAGCCGTTGTCTGAAATGGAGATATCATAAACAATACATCAACGGTAATAAGAGGGCGATGCGTCAGTTCAAACACAAGTGTTCATTTCAGGACGATGTAAATGTCTAAATGTTTCTATCCACATGAAGTCATTCCAGGTTTAAGGATTCGTGCATTACCTTTATGGAGTTGTTCTATAGGTTTGGCATTGGAGTCACTGGGAGCTCTGAGGAAGCATGGGAAGACTTGTGCTATGACCCTGGAGAGGAGGGGAGAGAAAGAGACAGGACATTTAAAGATGCAGTCCGGGATCTTAATCTCAACAAAACAGAACATATTGTACGAGTTGGATTTGTAACATATCATACAATTTGCACAAAAAAAAAAATGGATGATGTAGTACACAATTCAAACTGGGACCCGTTTTGGCTCGTGAGCACCACTTTCAAAACTGCTGTCTCCAATTATACAAAGTTGTGGAGCATCACTTTAATTATGAATGATTTATCAAGCATCTATAAAAGTCCTTATGAAGGGGTTATGAAGGCTTAATTAAGCCTGAAAAGTCATAGTCTGTTTCCCTTAGCATAGGCAGGCTACTTACACAGCCTGGTTTCTGGTCCCATTCAGGAGATCTACTAACTCTTGTCGTGTTGTCATATCAAGGTATGCTACATGTTTATCTGTCGCAACTTCAGCTTTGGCTCCAAGACTAAGATTCCTGTTGAAGAGAGAAAAATCCCAATTACAGACAGTAGATATTTTGCAAGTCAAAAATAGTACACCACACATTCTTTCCCATACATATTACTTTGTGCACTCGTAAATGGGCAGATATCCCAACAGATATTTTACGTCTCTAAAGTACTATGTAATCTATGTGGACCTACACAACACTGTAGTTACTAAGTTATTTGACCAAGTTACAGTTCAAAACACCTTTGAGTTTCTAAGAAGTGTGTGAGTGTTGTGGCTCTATTCAGTCTGTAAAGCTGAAGCGTTACAGATTCCCCGATAGAAATGTAAAAGGTCATTTCCGATTGAGCCGACATATGCAGCGGTTTCCTGTGAATGGCGCCTCCGCAAAAGCGTGAACATTGCCCATAAATTTAAATCACTGTGTAAAGTCGAACTTCCATGATGCGGATTGAATAGAGGTTTGGTTCTCACTCCGATAGTAAGTGAGTATGTTTTCATACATGTGTGCATTCGAGTATTGGTTCCTCCAGGTTAGTGTTCATCAGGGCACGCAACGGAAAACAGTTGAAAGCGTTTTGCAACGCTAATGAAAATGATTATCTTATTGGACTGTTTCAGTCTGTTTTCTTCCCTTTTGGTGCCTAATGAACAGGGGCCCTGGTTCTCTTACCTCTGGATGGTCCAGGACATGGTGACAGGGAAGTATTCCTCCTTGCTGAGAACATCCATAAGGTTCTTCCTGCTGGGGGGGCTGATGGTCCACAAGGAATTGGAACTACCCTCTAGCTCCGCCACAGTCACATCCTCTGACGTGTATGCCTCCAAGAACTGCATCGCTGACTGCATGGATAGAAGTATAGAAATATTAAAACACACAATACTTACATTTGCAAGTCCCTGGTGAGTGGGAGGAGAAAGGCCTTAATTATAGTAATATACAGTAATATATTCAAACCAGAATGTAATAGTATTCAAACCTATAGCGTCAAAAGATATTTGAAAAGCTTGAGAAATCTGGCCTAAAATGAAGATTCAGAAAGCAAGCTTTAAAATGGGTGGTTTTCTTACCGGAATGTAGTTGTATGAATTCATGAAGTCTGAAAAATCTGCTTTGCTGATGTCCTTCAGTTGATTTTGCTGGGCACTCATAGTGAAGATGGGCTGAAGGAAGAGATACCAACGTTAAGATACTAAAATCAGATAGTAATGTGTCAAATTCTAAAATTAACAAATGGCAATAAAGAACTGATACTGTCAACCAGGGTGTCAATTCCATTTAAATTCAGTCAATTCATTAGGTAAACAGAAATAAATGGAATTGCCCCAAACCCTGCCTTTGACACAGTTTTCATACCTGAAAGCCTCCCAGGGTGATGGTGACCGATACGTCCAGAGGTTTGTTGACCACCCCGGCCACGGACTTGACCAGCGACATGAAAAGCAGGGGGAACCAAACGATGCAGATGAGCAGCATGACGATCAAACCTCCCATCCCATACTTCACCACCTTCTTCTTCTTCTGCCCGCGAGGCTGGGGGTACCTCTGGTAAACAACACACATACAGGATTAAGCCTCTGAAAATAACAAATTGTTCAGGGAAATAAATGATCAAGTTTAGTTACAGTTTTTATGAACATTTTCTAACTTTTGGCAAACCTACATAATTGGTGCCTTTATTTTTATAGTGCTTTTCAATGTAAGTAACAAAGTGCTTCACATCATAAAATAATACAAGAAAAGAAAAAAACTCAAACCTGCTGCAACTCATTTCCACAAAGCCTCTCTGACAACATACTATCTTCTTCCCCTCTAAGCCTCATTCAGAGATGGATAGGGAGGTCCTAGAGAACTAACACAGCGGGCCGTGGTCCCTCACCTTCTCTGACATCCTCCAGCACTTGAGAACAAAGATGTGAGCGTAGATGTCCTCTACACAGATCCAGCTGGACAAGCTGAGAGTGGTGTCCGTCCACACCCAGTCCATCACCGCTCGCAGCTCTGTCAGGAACGGGACCAGGCGGAACCTGGAAATCAGGAATATTGAGGACAATGTTAGGGTAATGTTAGGACCAACAGTCAATATAGGTTATGAACCAGCTTATGGCAGGCAGGTATTGGGAGCATGTGCCGTCACTGATTAAGTTTGTCTCATACCTTTTTCATAAATTCATTCAATTCTTGATTATGCTGTCGTCTTGTGATTGTAGTTACACTATTCTTCAGAGCACTCACCCTTGGAAGAGGAATAGGTTGAGGTAGTTGTAACTCTTGGTGAGAAAGTTGCCCAGGACACGGGTGGGGTAGCCACACCGGATCTGATAGGCCGACAGGCCAAAGTAGATGCACTTGACAAAGTACCACAGCTGGGCCACTGTGTTCTTACTGAACCGTCTGGTGTTTAAAATGGAAACAATGTTAACGATAATCTTTTGAAGGACCTTGAAAACATTCACAATTATGCGTTACTTACTAATGAAGCAACCATTTAGTAAGCAATATACAGTATTTAAAAGAAAGAGGGAGCTGGTTATGACTATATGACTAAATTACTAAATGTTAATGTTATCTCTCCACATTCATACCTTTCTGTGACTCCAGGCAGGATGAAGAACATCCAGAAGTGGATACCGAACACCAGGATGACCTGGAAGATGACTTTTCCCATGACAGTCTTGCGGAGGTAGAGGGCTCGGTCGATGATCATGGTGCCAAACTGGATCAGTACCATCACCAGGAAGGCCTCGGGAACCTGGTCCTCCGACAGGGAGGAAGTGATGTCAGCTGCGGCAGAGTGTTTCTATGAGAGACAGGAAGTCATGTTATTCATTTGGAAGGTTTTTGTTTTCTCCAATGTTTCAAGTTCAAATGTGTTCTTGGCCATTTAGGGAAAATTTCAATTCATTGCACTTGGTTTCAATCACAAACACAATGAATAAGAACAGTTTATAGTAGAAAGTATTCAGACCCCTTGACCTTTTCCAAATTTTGTTAGGTTACATCCTTATTCAAAAATTGATTAAATTGTTGTTTTTCCTCATCAATCTACACACAATACCCCATAATAACAAAGCAAAAAACAGGTTTTTAGAAATTGTTGTTATCAATTTATAAAAAATAAAAACCTGAAATATCACATTTATGTAAGTATTCAGATCCTTTACTCAGTACTTTGTTGTTGCACCTTTGGCAGCGATTACAGCCTCGAGTCTTCTTGGGTATGACGCTACAAGTATGACACCTGTTTTTGCGGAGTTTCTCCCATTCTTCTCTGTAGATCCTCTCAAGCTCTGTCAGGTTGGATGGGGAGCGTTGCTGCATAGCTATTTTCAGGTCTCTCCAGAGATGTTCGATCAGGTTCATGTCCGGGCTCTGGCTGGGCCAAAAGCCACTCCTGTGTTGTCTTGGCCGTGTGCTTAGGGTCGTTGTCCTGTTGGAAGGTGAACCTTGGCCCTAGTCTGAGGTCCTGAGCGCTCTGGAGCAGGTTTTCATCAAGGATCTCTCTGTACTTTGCTACGTTCATCTTTGCCTCAATTCCTGACTAGTCTCAGTCCCTGTTGCTGAAAAACATCCCCACAGCATGATTCTGCCACCACCATGCTTCATTGTAGGGATGGTGCCAGGTTTCCTCCAGATGGCCAAAGAGCTCAATCTTGGTTTCATCAGACCAGAGAATCTTGTTTCTCATGGTAGGAGAGTCTTTAGGTACCTTTAGGAAAACTCCAAGTGGGCTGTCATGTGCCTTTTATTGAGGAGTGGCTTCTTTCTGGCCACTCTACCATAAAGGTCTGATTGGTGGAGTGCTGCAGAGATGGTTGTCCTTCTGGAAGGTTCTCCCATCTCCACAGAGGAACTCTGGAGCTCTGTAAGAGTGACCATCAGGTGTTCTCCCGGATGGCGCAGTGGTCTAAGGCACTGCATCGCAGTGCTTGCTGTGCCACCAGAGATTCTGGGTTTGAGCCCAGGGAGGTCCATGGGGCGGCGCACAATTGGCCCAGTGTCGTCCGTGTTTCGGAGGATGCGCAGCTCTCAACCTTCGCCTCTCCTGAGTCTGTACGGGAGTTGCAGCGATGAGACAAGACTATAACTACTACCAATTGGGGAGAATATAATGTGTAAAAAAAAAAAGAGTGAACATCAGGTTCTTGGTCACCTTCTCCCCCGATTGCTTAGTTTGGCCAGGTGGCCAGCTCTAGGAAGAGTCTTGATAGTTCCAAACTTCTTCCATTTAAGAATGATGGAGGCCACTGTGTTCTTGGGGACCTTCAATGCTGCAGAAATGTTTTGGTACCATTCCCCAGAGCTGTGCCTCGACAAAATCCTGTCTCGACACTATGCGGACAATTCCTTGCACCTCATTGCTTATTTTTTTGCTCTGACATGCACTGTCAACTGTGGGACCTTATATAGACAGGTGCCTTTCCAAATCATGTCCAATCAATTGAATTTACCACAGCTGGACTGCAAACAAGTTGTAGAAACATCTTCAGGATGATCAATGGAAACAGGATACACTTGAGATCAATTTCGAGTCTCCTAGCAAAGGGTCTAAATACTTATGTAAATAAGGTATTTGTTTTTAATTTATTACAATTTTTTTTTTTAATCTAAAAATCTGTTTTCGCTTCGTCATTATGTGGCATTGTGTATAGATTGCTGATGATTTTTTATGTATTTAATCCATTTTAGAATAAGGCAGTAACGTAACTGAATACTTTCCGAAGGCCCGGTATATATCAAACTTACCCCAAAAGCCCAGAAGCCGAAGACGATGATGATAAAGTCAACAGTGTCGGCCAGGAACATGAGCACATAGACGTCTGTCACAGCACTGTACTCTGGGTGGATCAGGTTGTAGAAGAACTGACGGATGGGAATGTAGATCTCCAGGGTTCTTAACGGAGAATGAACAAAGATTTACAAAACAATTATCTGGTCACGTAAACAAGGTAAACTAAATACTTTATGAACAGACAATGTTGTTTTTATTACCAATTTAATATCCTGAAAAGTGACTGAATATTGTCAGTTAGTAGCTGAATAAAAGTGTAATATGGTACCTTCAAGTCGATATTCAAACATGACATCCAGACCACCTACTTCTTGACAATGAAGCTCTTGGCTTTGATGAGCTGCTCTCTGAGTTTGTCCAGGATCTTCTCCCTCTTGCTCCTCTGCTGGACACTCCTCACACTGTCCCCTCTCCGTAGGCTCTGCCTTGAGCTCACGCTGTCTGTGGAGTGACTAGGTTTGGTGAGGTTTGGAAGACATGGGCCTCACAAATGACATCATTAAAAGTCTAGACACTTCCCCCAAACGAGCCCAATAAGAGAGTTATTATTCAGCACTTAGGAGCCAGTGTGACCTCACCTCCTCTGGAGTGGGCAGAGCGCAGGGTGCGCTGGGAGAGGTGGGAAGCGGCGCTGGAGCTCTTGCGGCGCAGCTGGGTGGAGGTGGACAGGGAGTAGAAGCGGCGGGGGAAGCGGGCGCGTACCGATTCCAGCAGGGAGCTACTGCCCACCGAGGCCTGCTTCTCCACACGCCTGGAGCTGGACCTCTTCTCCCTGTCAGGGTGGTGCTGCTTAGGGGTTTCTCCCCCTCCTCCCCTGGGGTCATCCTTGTCCCACAGCCCATGACACTGGAGGTTAAGAGCAAGGAATAGAATGGTTATTACACCAGTGTGCTAAATATAACCATGTATCAATACAGGTAATAAGTAACAATTAACAATGTAGTTAAAGGGGTGGTCCACTTTTTAAAAGTTATATTTATTTTTGAAAAAAGTGAACTTCCTGAAAGGAATAACCATGTAGCTAAAGACTTAGTGGGCACCTTGAGAATAGATCTGTGGAAGAACAGAGCTAGCAGCTGAACCAGGTCATAGTGCACGTATCCCTCCTTCTTCTCCACACCGATGATGTTGGGAGGGTGGAAGGGTTTGGACATGTCCAGCTCAATGTTTTGGTTGAAGGGGAAGAAACCAAACTGGAAGAAGTACTTGATCACGATGGTGACCTGGTGGTATAGTGAGATAGGGGAAACCCTTAAAAATATATAGATGCATGACTCATAACATGTCTCTATAAACACTATTAATTGAGTACCGTGTAGTGGAATTGAGTTTATATCATAAAAGAGCATTATTTCCAGCCTGAACAATAATTGCATTTTCATAGCTGGATAAAACAAATCTATTTATGAAAATGTGCAATTTATAATATTAAAGGTATTGTTCATCCTAATTCATTTGGGTGACCTATCCCTTTAATACTGCATGGGACAAGGAGTACGGGCAGATTTACATTGATAAGAACCTGACTAAGTGCTTCTGTGTTAATACCTCGGTGTAGACGATGGCGGTCATCCAGAAGCGTTTGCTGGGCCTTGGGACAGACAGCATGGCCCAGAGGAAGATGAGGATGGGCAGAACGAGCGTGGCCACGGACGCTGAGATCATGTGGTTGAGGATGATGACCAGGAAACACACCATCTCTGAGTGGGCCACCAGCATGTTGTAGAGAGCATAGAGCAGCTGGAGCAGCGCCGGCTGGTTGCCGTAGAAACGCTCAGAGTCTTCCAGCTCCTCGTCGTAGAACATCCTGATGGAGAGAGAGAAAAAGGGAGCGAGGGTCTATCAAGGTGGACTCTAAAAAACGAAATACTTTGGAATTGTCAAATAAACAAACTAATCTGAACCTCGATTTCCGGCTTTCTGATAGCCGAGCGATTAAAAATATTTGGTAATGCAATTGGCAACACAAGACTAGCTGTGACTAAAAACAATACCTATTGCGTAGCAGATCGCTGGCGGTCAGCTCGTGGGTGAGCGAGGGAAACGTGGTGCTCGTGACGCCCGACAGAAAATCGGACTTCTCGTCAGGCGTCACCACAACTAGCCTGTTCTCATGATGGGTCCTACTGGATGAGACCTGCTCGGCCTCCTCCCTGTCCAGGCCCGTGGCTCTGCTGTATGAGGGGGGGATGTCTGTGTCTGTGGGGGTGTTACCGGAGAGATCTGCCTGGTAGAGCTGGAGCTCACTGTGGTGGGCGTAGCACGGTCCCCTCCCCCACCCTGCAGGTTCGGTCTCTAGAACCCTGTCCCGGCTGTCCCAGTCCATTCCCCTAGACCTGGAGAGAAGACTCCCCTCATGGTCAAAGTACAGCCCCATGGAGGTGGAGGTGGATGGGGTCTCAGTGTAGGAGGAGTGGGGGTCCTGGAGGTCCTGGCCTGGCTCCTCTCCTGTCTCTTTGATGGGGTTGGTGGTCCCCTGGCAGGAGCAGGTGGCTGTGCACTGGGTGTGCTCACTAGTGGGGAGAGAGAGGCAAGATAATGGAGCGGTTATGTTCTGGAACTCATCTGTGTTTACCTTTTGTAAGAGGTTTATGAATGGCCTGGATGGCCATAGAGAGGAAGTACAGTGGAAGTATGTGTATGGATGTGTAGTGATAATTCAGATAGAACAGTAATACATGTATTTGCCATGATTTATCATGAAATAAATGTGGAACAAGGTATCAGCCAATCAGCATCCACAACAGGAACTATTCATTGTATAACCTAATTTACTCAAGATAATGAAATGACACAGAAATAGTGTTTGTTCAGCAGTGAGAGGAGAGAGAGAGAGAGAGAGAGAGAGAGAGAGAGAGAGAGAGAGAGTTTGTGACAGACTTACACACTGGATACAAAGGCTGTCCGTCAGCACTGAATCAGGGAGTCACCATGGTAACCGCCCACAGCACTACACAATCACCCACCTCATGTCTACTCCCCCTTTTTCTCTCCTTATTCTCAATATAATCTGACACCTGCACTGACTAACAGACAATAAAGCTCTTTACAGTTTACACTACAGTCACAGATGACATGTTTGAACAGTGCTAAGAGAAAAGGGCAGCTTTAACACTATAGTCCTGTAGCCAGGAAGTGGATTTGATGACAAGAATATGACTTGCCAACAATCTAAGCCTTGGATTCAGAGAGAGGAAGAGAGTGGTCCTGAGAAATGATCTTCAAACAGAGATGAGGTTTACAGTGGTTTACCCATATGAGACACACTAGTACCACTAGCTTTTTGGATCAAGGTAATACATCACGGTTAGTGACACAAATGGTAAATAGGCCAACAAAAGACAAAGTGACAAAGATGCCTCATTGTCTACAGTCAGTGAAGGGGGGAAAGAGAAGCGAGTGAGGGATCAGGAAAGAGACAAGAAGAGATGTGGGGTGAGGGAAGAGAAGACTGACGGTTGATGGGGCAGAAGTGTAGAGTGAAGGATGAAGGGAGAGAAGTGTAGAGAGTGAGGGATGAGAGGAGAGAAGTAGAAGTTGTGTGTTTGTAGTTTCTTACCTGGCCTGGCTGTCTCTGCTGTCGGTTGAGGAGGTGGACTCTAGGTCTAGGCCTTCCATCTTGCAGAGTTTAGGATGGGCACGCTCGCTGGTCCTGGGCATCTGGATGCTGTCAGGACCCATATCAATGTGGTCCAGTGTGGAATGACAGGAGCAGAGCAGGGTGTTCTCTGTGTACGCACTGGAGAAACCCACACAGACAGATGGAGTTTGTGGAATGGTCTAAACAGACTATGGACCATGCATAAACTCATACAGTGTGTGTGCGCCTGCACCTCTGGGTATATGTGTTTCTATCTGTGTACGCCTTCATGTCTGTGTCTGTCTGCTTGCCTGTGTGTATGTCAGGGTGCCTGTGAGTGAGTGTGAGTGAGTGTGAGTGAGTGTGTGTGAGTGTGCGTGAGTGTGTGCGTCAGGCCAGAGTCTAGACAGAGAACAGAATTCCCCGTGGGCACTAGTGCACCCAGAACAGAGCTGTGCAGTTTCAAGCTGCCAGGCTGGTTTTAAACCCTTCATAAACACTCCATCACATACCGGGAGCCTGGCACTCTTCAGTCTCAAATAAATAACAAACTATGACTAAAACAGACAATGTGTGTACCAACAAGCAGCGTGATATCAACACAACACCAAAACATAACCACTGAATATTGAATAATTGTTCTGTCAAATGGTAATGTAATGTAAGTGTTTATCACGTAATGGTGTCCATGCTGAGATGGGATAACTTGAGCAAGGCTTGGGTTTTATTACACATGGATGGAATGCAAATAAATCGTTCAATTATCTGTTCCACCCACAACATTCCAATCTTTTTTCTCCCAAATGTCGTGGTATCCAATTGGTAGTTACAGTCTTGTCTCATTGCTGCATCTCCCGTACAGACTCGTGAGAGGCGAATCTCGATTGCCGATAGCATCCTCTGGATATCAATCCAGCTAAGCCGCACTGCTTCTTGACAATGCGCACTTAACCCGGAAGCCAGCCGCACCAATGTGTCGGAGGAAACACCGTGCACCTGGCGACCGTGTCAGCGTGCACTAAGCCCGGCCCGCCATAGAAGTCGCTAGTGCGCGATGAGACAAGGACATCCCTGCCGGCCAACCCCCCCCCTAACCCGGACGACGCTGGGCCAATTGTGCGCAGCCCCATGGGTCTCCCGGTCGCGGCCAGCTGCGACAGAGCCTGGACTCGAACCCAGAATCTCTAGTGGTACAGCTCTCTGCGCCACTCGGGAGGCCTCAACATTCCAATCTGACCAACTGTCATCTGCACAGCATGACATCTTTCAAAAACAGGCAATATCTTGCACCTGATTCTGTAGTCTGTTTGGATTATATTATATAGTCTCCCTTGATGTTTTGAGTATTATAACTGAATGACAGTAAGCAGTGTGTGTTTACTATAATATCCTTGGAGTATCAAGAAGCAGCTGAAAAACCTTGTCTGCTGATTCCTCAGCCATCACCAGCTATCAAATTGAAAAGGATTCCCTCTGCTTGATGTACTTTAATGATGACAAGAGGTGAATCAATCTCATCATTTCTTATGAGTACCAATAATCAAATCAATGAGTATGAATAATCAAATCAAATTTTATTTGTCACATGCGCCAAATACAACATTGCAGTGAAATGCTTACTTACAAGCCCTTAACCAACAATGCAGTTCAAGAAATAGAGTTAAGAAAATATTTACTAAATAAACAAAAGTAAAAAATGTAATAAAAAGTAACAATAATTACATAATTAAGTAGTAATATAACTGTAATAAAAAAATTATTTTCCTCAATTCCCTTACCTGGACAGACTGTCATGAGACACCATAGGGTCTTGGCTCTCCAGATAGGCACAGCTCTGCCGCTCGGCCTTGTGGGGGATGCAGTCCTGGCACGTATCCTCCTCGGTTCTCTCCAGGCCAGACTCAATGGACGCAGCCTTGCACATCTGCTTGCGGTAGTACACGTGGATGCTCTCCCGCGAAGGCTTGTTCCCCTGGAACATTACAACCAAGAATGGCTGTTAGAATTGTTTGCCCTACACCAACTTCATATTGCGTAGCCTGTAATAACAATGTAATAAGATTGGAAATAGGCAATTCCAATGTTATTACTATGCTATTCCCAGAAATAGGTACTATAAATATCATGGTTCTAAACAGTATGAAATGGTAAATAATTATGCAATGTTAAGTGGGACCAAATGATTTTGTTACTAGGAAGAGACATGTATTCACAGACAATCTTCAGCTGGATTCTCATTGAACTGTCCACCTGAGGTATCAGGTAATATGCCTTATAGTACAATAAGCATCACAAAATACATACTCAGAATAGTCTACACCCCCTGGCCGTGACCTTACCTTTTTGACCTCGTGAGTGAGCATGCAGCGCTCAATGCGCAGCACGGTGGAGATGTCCAGGTGTTCCTGACACATCGAATTGATCCAGGCTGTGAAACTGTCCAACATGGCCAGGAACAACACCCAGGAGAATTTGACGATGTTGAAGACTCGCTTCAGGATGTTGTCTGTGGATGGGGAGGAAGACAACACACATCTTTTAATAGCCAAATCCACATCAGTCTTTATTCTTTGTGACTTACAGTACAACTGTAACTTCATTGATGCAGAGGGCCATGTGTTATGGGTTGGGTTAACTTTTCAAACAGGGTTGGGGTCAAGGAACCTAACCCAGGAAGTAAACTGAAATTCCATTTCCAATTCCACATCCATTTCTACCTTTAGATTTTGTGGCATAGAGAAAGTTAAGATGTCAGACAGGGTGATATGAATAATACTCTGAGTAAAAGAGAATGTTTTGGGATTTTCACCTTCCAGACACTATTTCCTAAAGGTCTTAATGATGAAATGCCTATGTATGTTATGTTGTAAATTTGATCATGAATTATGCCCTTATGTCAGATTAGTCAGACGTTTTTCTTACACTGTACACAATGATTTATGAAAACTTGCTTGGTAGGTCAATGTACTCATTGTGGTTTTACAGACGTGTTTAATGCGTTTTATGTACACACTTTATTTGAATATTTCTGAAATGCATATTGTTATATTTGGTAGCACTTATTTTTTTCCCCTTCACCTGCAACCCCTTTAGATGCGTGGAACGGGTGTGGGTGGGGCTAGGTCTACATAAGGGTGCTATTTTAAAAAGAAACTCACAAAAGCTCTGACGAAGGTCGTAAGGACGATACTTAAAGCTTTTTAAAGATCAGTGATACTATCTAGAGCAGTGTGCGGGTTCCTTCTTCCTCATCTTATCCAACTGTTTCCATGCACCTGCACAAAAGTTAGCTCAGATGTGCGAGTGCCTTTTGAATTTTCAATTCCACATCCTGAAAGTGACTGAAATGAAATACAATTTATCCCAACCCTGGTTTGAATGGCACCTACCTGGTCCATCTTTCTTCTCCTCCATCTCCTTTTGATCCTCCACTTCAACAGTAACATGAATAGCTGGATAGAAAAGAGATTGAAAATAGAATGTTTCAACAAATTCATAACATTTTTTTAAATAAACATATCCCTTGCTGTAAAGTCACAAAGGTGCAACCCAAAAGTACCTTTCCAAACAAAGGACGCTCCATTGACAACCCATTGAAAGGGTACTTTTTTGTTGCCGAACAAGTTGTTCTCTATCTAAATAGCCTATCCAATACATTGTTGTCCCCTCCCAGACCTCATGTAAAACGATTTGGCTAAACTGAGAGACCGTACTGTATTCCAGCCACATTCACAGTCAGTCCAGCCGTCACATGGGATGAATTGACCATATCTAATTCAACATGGCATCCTATATTTCAGACCCAGGAATGCCTTGGCCTTGACATGAGTTGGAGTTGGAGCTGGGCTGTGGGAAGGAGGGAGGGAGGGTAGAAGGGGGAAGATTTGGCGGAACTGTGGACTGGACACAGCATGGCTCCCGTTAAGGCTTCAGTAAATCGTTAAGTAGGTGCTCTTGAACAATGCAAAAAAGGGGCACAAAATGCCCATTCATGAGTAGTCTAGAGCCTATAACATCCCGTCACGGAGGCTGAGAGAAATACTCAGGGGGTGAAACGTACACTTTAAGAAAAAAAGGTTCCAGAATATTCTTTCGGCTGCCCCCATATGAGAACCCTTTTTGGTCGCAGATAGGACACTTTTGGGTTCCAAGTACAGCAGAACATCTACATGGAACCCAAAAGAGTTCTACCTGGAACCAAAAAGGGTTCATCAAATCGTTCTACTATGGGGACAGCCGAAGAACCCTTTAAGATTCTAGATAGTACCTTGTGTTACAGAGTTTACTGTAACACAACAAGTGATGGACAGACAGATGGCGCGAGACGATGGGAAACATTGGGAGGCAGGGGCTTGTTTCCCAGAGGAACTGCTTGTCATGGTTCCACCTGTCACCAGTGGGTGGCAGAGACCGTCCTAGAGACATTAACAACACTCAGGTGTGTCCAATTCACTACTGTTAAAGGAGGTGTTATTCTGTAACGTGTAAGCTAGGAGTCGGGAAGCAAGTACAGGGAGTGAATGGAATAATAAATTAAACAAAACAAGAAACATGAGTAGCGTACCGACATAAAACACAGGAACATAATCAATAGTGCCTGGGAAAAGAACCGAAGTGAGTGACATACAGTATATAGGGGAGGTCATCAAGAAGGTGATGGGGTCCAGGTGAGTCTCATGAGGCGCAGGTGCGCGTAACGATGGTGGCAGGTGTGAGTAATAATGAGTAAACTGGCAACATTGAGCACTGGAGAGAGGGAGCAGGAGTAGACGTGACGCTGCTAGCATATTAAATATCCTACACTGGGTTGGATTTGCCTGGTTAAACCAAACTGAATGCTGCACTCACCAATGTTTGACATTTGCACAATGTTCAGTCTGGTTAAACCAGGCTAAGGTTGGAAACGGAGGAGACTGAAAGCCTAAGTCATCTGCTTTGAATGAGAACTTGGGTCCTCCTCCATACCTTCCCTCAGGTCTTCTGTCCTTGGCTTGCTGCTGCTCCCTTCAGTGTATTTCTTCCAGAAGCGGCGTTTCTCCTTGCTGCGCTCCTTCATAGCCGTCTTGGAGTCGGTGATCCAGGCATGGTACACAAACTGTGGGGAGAAAACGTTAACAGCCGCACTTATGGACTGGTGATCAAACACAATGTGTCCAGAGATTCTGTTGAAAGGATGTTTGGCTGCTTAATTGTGACACCCACCCTGCCATATACTGAACAACCGTTAAGAGATTTGATCTTAGCGCGTCTGGTTCATGTTGACAAACTTGCCATTGGTGAGCAAGTGTTTAATCAAAAGCAATGGGACTCAAATTAAGTTCACACACTCAAAACAAAATAGTTGAGATGAGTGTAGGAAATGTCAGCATTAGGCAGCCAAAGAGAAAATAATCTAGTCAACCAACCAGTAACTCACAGGTAAAAGCAATAGCCATTGACAAAGTACACAATACAGTTTTAGGGGGTGTTTTGATCCAATGAAATGGAATGTAAGGGCATGTGTTTATGTCAACAGGACAAAAAATGGATTTACAATGGAATAAAGCACCCCTCAAGATGAACACCACCAACAATTACTAGTTTGAGACCAGGGTTGGGGTCAGTTCCATTTTAGTTCAGTACATTTCAGTTTACAGACTGAAATTGACCCCAAACCTGCTTGAGACACAGACCAATCCCTACAGAGAATTACCCTGGAAGAAAAGCCACCACCACACATGCATATCTCTCTCCCAAAGCAACAGTTCACTGCATTTCCATGCATCATCAGCGGTGGCCATTTTGTCATGACTCAGCAGCATCTTGTGAAATGGAGCGGGGCTGTGGTCTTTGAATAGAACTTTATTGACATCGTGGTGATGTTTTGGAGTGAGAGTGGAAAATGCGTGTAACGTCGTGAGAAAGTGGCTTGGACTGGAGTGCTCAAGGGGGAAAGAGTATACACACAGCATACACAAGGGAAATACAAGATGGAGACCTAGTAGTGAGAGTACCTTGGCTGCCCTCATTATATACTGCAGAGCAGTTTTGGGCAGCTTAATGATACACTTTGGTAAAGCCAACGAGGCAGAGGCAAACTTTCGGATTGCTCTCTACAAAGGGAGGACAAAGCAGGGGTGAGAGTTAGAGAACATAACATTTGTCGCAAATAAAGGTCAAATAAACAGAAATCACGACAAAGGATGTTAGCAGTTAGTACTTAAAAAGAAAGAAAGATGTTAAGTGCCGAAAGAACAAACAAAATCAGAGAATTAGCAAAAGAACGACTTGTTACTTGTCTGTTGTAAGAACAATTACACATTAGAAATCGGTCCAAACAGAAATAGAAGCAAGCAGTCCCTTTTACGTAACCGATACAGATCAAATCAAAAACAGTCCAACTGGTTTCGCTGGACAAAATTCTATATTCTCAATGCAGGACAATGGTAAAGGGGTCATTTCCTATGTTTGAGTACCTGAAATGCAGACTTCTTGGGTGGCTCTTCCTCCTTTTTATCCTCCTCTTCCCCCTCTTCTTCACTGTCAGTCTCAAACAGGTAATAGTTACCACTTCTCACCACTGAGAAGGGAGTGAAAGACAAGGTTAAAGGTTACCTACTTACACTAGTCCACCCGTGTATTACATTGTACACACATATATGAATGTAAAGACAAAGAGAAATCAGATATGGTATTAATCTTGTGTCAATAACGAATTCATGCACTCTTAGAAAAAAAGGAGCTTTCTACAACCTAAAATCATTCTTAGGCTTTTTCCATAAGAGAACCCTTGGAAGAACCATTTTTGGTTCCAGATAGAACCCTTTTGGGTTCCATGTAAGACCATTTCCACAAAGGGTTCTACGTGGAACCAAAAATGGTTCAATCTGGAACAAAAAAGTTTTATCCTATGGGGACAGCCGGAGAACCCTTTTGGAACCCTTTTTCTAAGAGTGTTTCCTAATTTATTTACATGTAACTACAGTCACAGTATCTTGTTGAATTGGAATATTGGAATATTGAAATAGAAAGGTCAAAGTTCACTCACTGGATGCATGGTCCACCCACGGCCTCCACCACTGCTTCTTTGTCTTCCCCCTGCTCTTCTCTTTGTCAGTATTTTCTTTATCTGAAAAACAACTTTTTTTTCTTGCTTTCAAAGTACTTGATGATGTGAATGGAATGTGTCTGTATATGTAATTGTTGTGGGACTGTGGTGAGTGTCTTCAAACAGACTTATCATTCAATCAATGCAAAACAGTATAGGCCTACATAGAAGATCATCCAAACATGGCTGTCAGTGCACTCGTTACTTAAAGCCCACTTGCTGTCCCACCTTCATCCTCCTCCTCCTCATCCTTGGCGTCTCCGCTTTCCTGCACCAAGCTCAACATCCTCTCCTTGCCTCTCTTGAACTTCTGCTGCCGACTCTTGATGCGGTCCATTCTGATTGGACACAGAGATAGAAACGTTCACAAATGACCAATAGTCTCTGACCACTGTATATTTAAGCAATAAGGCCCGAGGGGGGATGTAATAGGGGTTAGTGTTTGGCTTGGTGTCAGGATGTGTGGGGATGTAATAGGGGTTAGTGTTTGGCTTGGTGTCAGGATGTGTGGGGATGTAATAGGGGTTAGTGTTTGGCTTGGTGTCAGGATGTGTGGGGATGTAATAGGGGTTAGTGTTTGGCTTGGTGTCAGGATGTGTGGGGATGTAATAGGGGTTAGTGTTTGGCTTGGTGTCAGGATGTGTGGAGATGTAATAGGGGTTAGTGTTTGGCTTGGTGTCAGGATGTGTGGGGATGTAATAGGGGTTAGTGTTTGGCTTGGTGTCAGGCTGTGTGGGGATGTAATAGGGGTTAGTGTTTGGCTTGGTGTCAGGATGTGTGGAGATGTAATAGGGGTTAGTGTTTGGCTTGGTGTCAGGATGTGTGGGGATGTAATAGGGGTTAGTGTTTGGCTTGGTGTCAGGACGTGTGTGGATAGAATAGGGGTTAGTGTTTGGCTTGGTGTCAGGATGTGTGGGGATGTAATAGGGGTTAGTGTTTGGCTTGGTGTCAGGATGTGTGGGGATGTAATAGGGGTTAGTGTTTGGCTTGGTGTCAGGCTGTGTGGGGATGTAATAGGGGTTAGTGTTTGGCTTGGTGTCAGGATGTGTGGGGATTTAATAAGGATCAGGATGTGTGGGGATGTATAGCAGCATCCACATTAATGTAGAAGTGTTTAGAAACATATTCTATTCTAATTTACAATAAAAGTGACTCCAAAATGACACAATACATTATTTACCATTCATTTCTATTGGGCACAAAATAATCTGAAACACAACCAAAACAAACAATAAACGTATCCATTCACAAGCTTGATGTAGTCATTGCGTGCTAAGAATATGGGAACAAAATACTAAACTTTGGACTACTTTAATACCCATTAAGTGAATTTGTCCAAATACTTTTGGTTCCCTAACATTTTATTTTTTTACCTTTATTTAACTAGGCAAGTCAGTTAAGAACAAATTATAATGCCTTCCTTGCAAGCTCTTTCCCAAATTTCCCAAGTGCTTTCCCAATGCAGTAATCAATATCAATATACAGTATAGTACTATAAAGTAAAGTACCATAAAAACAAACAAGAAATAGAAATAAGAAGAAAATGAGAAAGTAAGTAAGCTATATACAGGGTCAGTTCCAGGGTCAGTGCCAATACCATATTTACAATGTGTAGGGATACTGGAGTGGTAGATACTGTATGTATAAGGGTAAAGTGACTAAGCATCAGGATATATGATATACAGAGTAGCAGCAGCATATACGATGAGTATGTGAGTGTGTGTTTGTAAAGCCAGTAAGTGTGTGTGTGTGTGTGTGTGTGTGTGTGTGTGTGTGTGTGTGTGTGTGTGTGTGTGTGTGTGTGTGTGTGTGTGTGTGTGTGTGTGTGTGTGTGTGTGTGTGTGGAGACCTGTGAGTCAGCGCCAAAATTAAATAGAAGGGTCAATGGAGGTAGTCTGTGTAGACATTTTGTTAGCTATTTAGCAGTCTTGTGGCTTGGGGATAGCAGCTTTTCAGGAGCCTGTTGGTGTCAGACTTGTTGCTCCGGTACCGCTTGCCATACAGAGGCAGAGAGAACAGTCTATGGCTTTAGTGCATATTATATTTCTGTGTGTACGTCATATGTGTAATGTGTGTCTATTATATCTGTGTAGAAAATGCGCTCACTGTCTCTTCAGCAGGTCCATAGACTTCTTCTCCACTTCGATCCGGGCTTTGACAGCTTTCACTATGGTCGCCTGGAACAGCTCAGCCCCTCTAACACAACAAACACAATACTTTTCATATAAATTGACAAATACATTGACTGAATAAACAGTCAACATTGATTTTCTATAAAAAATAAAATTTGATGGTCCTTGTGAAAGTAAAGTGAATTAAAGTAAACCTTATCCCCAGGCTCCATTGAGAGAGAGCTGGATAGTAGACGCGGTTAAACCAAACAGTACAATTTACCTGGAGGCCAGGATCTGTGAGGAGCGGATGTCGGCGACCACGTGCAGGAAGTAGTAGCTCATGAAAACACGTCGCTGTAGCAACAGGAAGGCAAAACAGATGCTATCCCAGATGATGCCTGCCTCGTCGCTAGGCAACTCACACTGCTTGTGGCTGTGCTGCTCAGCTGCAAGGATTTAAAAAAATATTAATAATCAAATATTTATTAATTCCATTTTTTGATTCTTTATATTTAGAAGAAAGTCAAATAAAACTTGTCAACTGAAATTATACAGTACAGTCCCCAACCCCTTCTAATGGAGTCATCATCAAGCATTTCTGAAAATGTAACTGAATAATGTTTAATAAATGTGAAGTGAGTTACATATTTGTCACATATCAACACGAAGAAAGTGAGTTTCCAAAGGCACGCTGCTTTACATTGGTAATAGGGTCACTTACGTTTAGAATATCCCTTTATAGTGCAGGCCAGGCTGAAGAGCTGAATGAGCCAACAGTGATCGGTGACCAGGACTTTTATGTACCCACAGGCTAGTATCTGAGGACCGAGAGGACAAACCAGTCAGCTAAAACAGGACACAGCGGCAGCCAAACACACACCAACATCTAGATTACTGTATGCTGTTGCAGAGGTCTGATCAGCTGAACTTGTCCTATCTGGCCAGCCGGCTGAACTAATCCGATATGTCCCCAATTCGTCTGCAGTATTTACCGTTAACGCAATCTCTGCAAACGCGGGGACATTGCCTTAAAAAGCCTAATTGTTGATCAAGTGAGATCGGATTGAATCCTGACCCATTTTTCAGGACAGCAGGACTGTTTTGTTTTCATTTGGAGTAGCATTGCTCTTTAGACTTTTTTTTCAATTGTAAGGCAGGTATGTGTCACCATACTGCGCCCAGAGCCTGACTTCGGCAAACTATCTTCCCGTTTGGCTCCAAAAACCCACAATAACAACTTTTGTAAATGTTGCATTCTAACTACAATCTCGTTGTCTTACTACAACGTTTGATGCCAAGATGGCTGCCCAAACTGAGTTTCCGAATTCCCAGTAATCCCAGTATTCAATAACACTGTATCTAGTGTTGCCAACACTTACCGAGAGTATGTTCTTCATGGTGATCACAAACACGTTGTAGGCAATCAGGAAGTCCCAGTAGTGCAGGATACTTTTGATTGGCTTGAGCAGCAGGTCGCCCCCGAAGAGCAAGAAGTAGAAGCAGGCCACCAGGTAGCCCATACAGAAGATGGAGATGCGCGTGGTGCCCGTGATGAAGATGATGGTGAGCACGAACCAGAAGAGGTAGCTGAACATGATCACCTTCAGCATGTCCAGGTAGGATCTGAAAGAGGGAAATTCATGAATAAAAACTTATTGAAGTGAGGGAATGACAACATTCAAAGCAAAAGTCATTTGTTCGGAATCTGTCATTCAAATCATCAAATTTGAAATTGGGTTTTGAACCAGACTATGGGGAAAGCATGCAAAGCTAACATTCAACAAAAATATATTCTGGAACAATAGATGTACAAATACAAGCTTTTATTTATCCATACAGAGATGAGCAGAGATACATTGTATATTTTATCCTGCAACACAATATTTTCATTCATTTCAATATTACAACTTTGTTGACACATTGTCATCACTACTTGTCACCAGTTCCTGTTGTTTTTACAAGTATATGTATGTGAACTGGAGGAGCAGTGATGTCAGAGACTTTGACTGCATTTCTGATACGACCTCATGCTGACTGTTCCAAAGGGCCAGCTGTTTTAAAGAACGTTTCCCCCTTGTTCGAATCACTCACAGGACACGGTTAAAGACTTGTTTTAACATCCCTGAGTTATCTGATATCAGGAAAGAGTGAGGGAAAGAGAGGTGAGAGCGGAAGGAAAACACAGGTGTTTGGCAATGTGCTCACTTAACTCACTTCACATGTCAAAACAATGGGAACCCAAGGAAAGTGTCTATAGGGACTTTATAATAAACACTTTGGACAGGGACTTAGAGAGATGGAATAACTTGACAGTGAATGGAATAACTTGCCTAAGACCAAACGACTCGTGCTGGCACTCTGAGAAAAACACATGGACTTTAGTACATAAGGCTAACTCTTTCTCGAGCCACGGGTTCGATACCTGATCAGGCACAGCCTGTGCACCAGACCTGGGCCTGGCTGGTACTGTGTTTCACATAGACTACCTGCAGTGGATGAAGTCAGGGACGGGGTTGTGCTGACTGAAGGAGGCGGCGTCCAGGTCCCTGCAGATCTCCACGTTGTCCCCGGCCAAGAGGCGCACGGCAGCCTCGTTCTCCTCCTCAAACACCTGCCTCTGCAGTGAGGCACACAGCAGCAGCATGAAGTCATCTGCGGGAGAGGACAGGAGGAGGAGGAGGAACAGGAGGAACAGAAAACAGGAGGATGAAGAAAAACACACTTATTTCAAGTCAATCCCAGTCCCAGCCCCAGCCCCAGTCCCAGTCCCAGTCCCAGTCCCAGTCCCAGTAGCAACAATCCCAATGGCAAACGCTCAGTAAATAAAGGCTGTTCTCACAGAGCAGGAACAGGGGGTTGGGCTTGGTGTGGAAGTCAGGGAAATAGAGCCACTTGATGACGTTGGAGTCTGTGGAGGATGAGGGGAACCTCCATGGGTAGTCTGGGAAAACGAGGAGAGGGAACGGATCCATTTAAACACTATTATTATACAGTCTGTTATGACCTGTGCAAGATTATGTACTAAATTTGACACATGTATTCTAACTATCGAGGAGAGACATTAAATGAAACAAAATGGACGCAGCAGGTCCGGCCATAGAGGTAAATGTCCCCACATACAATATAATACAATGCAATACAAAAGGATGTGTTTGATATCTTTCTGTTGCTCCACCCACCTTTGCAGGCGGCCGGTGGGAAGCCGATGCAGACAAAGTACTGGAAGGTGAGCATGCAGGCCAGGAAGCAGCTGTACTTGGGCCAGATCTCAGCAATGGCCTTTCGCCGCCGGCGGTAGATGACCGCGATCAGGCCGAAGGCATGGAGCATGGCGTAGAAGTCCATCCTCTGGCCAATCACGTTCACCGCTAACAGGAAGCATGTCTTACAATAACAATGACAATAGTTAATGTTTAGGAAGCTTTAGTCTCAAGGGACTTTTATATTGGGTCTACAGAGGGTTACGGGGTAGGAAGCACGAAGATGGAGTTCGGAAGTAAGAGTTATGTCTCCGTCATGTAGGAAACTTAGGGCTGGGCGATATGGTCAAAATATCATTTCGTAATATTTTTCACATTTTTGACAGTATGGCAGTATCTGAGTAAATAAAGTTCTAACTATGTTTAATGATTAGAGCTTTACCTTAGAATGATCACAAATGAATTCTAGGTGATTTTAATGGTCTCTCTTCTGATGGTTTCATACTCAACCAAACTAGGACAAAACTACTGACAGTGAAGTAGTTGAATTTGTAGAACTAATTTAAAGTAATTTCATTTAGCACTGTATCCAAATATCGTTACCGGTATGGATGTGGATCCATAACGGTATACCGATATTTCAAAACAAAGATATTCTTGTAAATATTCCAACTATCG